>NC_091444.1:67369540-67652040 GCF_964237555.1 Oryctolagus cuniculus
GATTGGTAGAAGAGAAGCTGGGACTACAACTCACACCCGTATGGGATGCCAGCGGCAAAGGCAGAGGATTAACCTAGTGCACCATGGTGCTGGCCCCTCTGTATTCTTATAATAGATACCTAGAAATGAAATTATCAAATCATTTTAAGATATTTGATAATTATGAGAAATCTTTGCAAATATAAAAGCTCAAAATTTTATAAGTGGTTTTTAGTTTTTCTTGGCTTATTAGTGGATTAATTGAAATTTCTCTGCGTGAATTTAAATAATTCACCTATTTAATTTTAATCTTAATAGTTTTTTTGTCAATTCACTTAAACTCTTTGCTCAGAAGTTTACTTTTTCTTTTATTTTCAGCCACTACTTTACCAATTTATTAGTTGCTCTTTAATTTTGCTTTTCATTTCTTTTTTTTCTTGAGATTGATTGATTTATCTGAAACACGGAGTTTACAAAGGGAGAGACAGGGATTTTTCATCCTTTGGTTAACTTTCTAAATGTCTGCAATGGCCAGGGCTGATGACACGAGTAAGTTTTTTCTGGATCTCCCGCATGGGTGCAGGGGCCCAAGGACTTGCATCGTTTTCAGTATTTCCCCAGGTACATAAACAGGGAACTGGTTCAAAGTGGAGCAGCTGGGACATGAACGAGTACCCATGTGGAATGTCAGCCTCATAGACAGCATCTTAACCCCCCATTCCACAAAACTAGCCCTGTAATTTTGGTCTTACTCTTATTTAGAATTATAGAATAAAAGTGTAGACATATTTGCTTATTTTTTCCTCTGTTTCTTCTGTTGTTTCAAAACTTGACTTGTCCTTCTCTTTCCAGTTTTGATAAGTATTTAATGCTACTTTGTTCTGTTGCTTCAGTTGAGCTTAAAAGTATTTAACTCTTGAATTTATTTGGAATATATTTTGCTGAATGGAGTGACTTAAGGAGCATTTTGTTATTGGATTGCTAGCTGGTAATTCATATTCTATCATTTAATCACTATCTTTTCCACTGAATGAAGATGTCTTATTTATTGAATTGGATTATTTGGGAAGGATCTGTATTACAGTGATACTTTATGAAAGATTTATAGTATATTTTAATATTTGAAAAGAATATCTCTAGTTTATCCATTTTCAGGATTTGTATAAAGGTACATCTGATCTTTCCTTCAAGTACTTGGTAATTTTTTTTAATGTTTCAGGTCTTCCTTTACATATTTTATAAATACTTTTTGCTTTTTTATGTAAATCAGAGAAGTATCTTCCTATTATTCCTTATGTATGTATTATATTAGTATGTGTTGTTTTTTGTTTTTGCTATTCACAATGAAATTTTAATTGTTTTTAATGCCTCATTTTAATATCTGAAGTACTGCTGATTTATGTTTATCTTATATGCTATTGTTTTACTAAACTTTAACAATTCTAACACTTTTAAGTAGATTTATTTGTATTTTCTGGGTGAACAATTAGATGAGGATGATAATTTCTTTACAATATTCATTTCTTTTAACTAATCACATGTTGCTCAGAGTATCTAAAATTGATACTACACTTGAGTTACAATGGAAGACTTCTTCTTAGTATCATTTTTAATTTACTGGTTATAATTCTGATGTTACACCTTTAAGTATTTTGTTTGATAGCTTGAAATGGATTTTTTTTAAGTTAGAAGAATTTTTGAATACTTTTATTATTGAATTTGGGTAAATTGTAATATTATTTTTGGGTTTTTGCCAGATATTTTTAGGCCAGGAATACCTGTTGAAATTATCACTTGCATTTAAAAAATTAATTTATTGGAGTTGGCGCTGTGGCATAGTAGGTAGGCTAAGCCTCTGCCTGCAGCAGAGCCCAGTATGGGCTCTGGTTCATGTTTTGGCTGCTCCTCTTCTAATCCAGCTCTCTGCTAATGAGCCTGGGAAAGCAGTGGAAGATGGCCCAAGTACTTGGGCCCCTGTACCCATGTAGGAAACCTTGAGGAATCTCTTGTCTCCTGGCTTCAGGTTGTCTCGGCTCCAGCCATTGTAGCCATTTGGGGAGTGAACCACCAGATGGGAGACGTTTCTGTCTGTCTCTCCCTCTCTGTGTCTGTAACTCTGTCTCTCAAAAAAGTAAAATATTTTTTAAAAAAGAAAAGTTTTGGGGCTGGGGAAGATGGCCCAAGTCCTTTGGCCCCTGCACCTGCGTTGGAGAAGTAGGGGAAGCTCCAGGCTCCTGGCTTCAGATCATCCCAGCTCTAGCCATTGCAACCATTTGGGGAGTGAACCAATTGATGGAAGACCTCTCTCTCTCTCTGCCTCTGAAACTCTGCCTTTCAAATAAATCTTTCAAAAAAGTTTAATTTATTATAATAATTATTTATTTAAAATTTGTTAATACTACTTTATATTTAATAAGTGCAGTAAAACATAGTTGTGGTAGCTTGTTCTTATAAAAGATTTAATGTTATTTTTGTTAGGTTTGATTTTAGAGGGGATTTTTTTCCTTGAAACTTCCTGTATATGGTGCTAGCATCCCAACAGCCAACCAAACTAAATGTAATCTCAAACTTAAAATGTCTTTTGGTGCTTAGAAAAATCAAAGAGTAGTGTGGTTTAGTAGTCAAAATTACAGGTGTTCCGGCACACCGGGTTCTAGTCCCGGTCGGGGCAACAGATTCTGTCCCGGTTGCCCCTCTTCCAGTCCAGCTCTCTGCTGTGGTCCAGGAGTGCAGTGGAGGATGGTCCAGGTCCTTGGGCCCTACACCCACATGAGAGACCAGGAGAAGCACCTGGCTCCTGGCTTCAGATCAGCACGGTGCGCCGGCCGCAGCGGCCATTGGAGGGTGAACCAACAGAAAAGGAAAGACCTTTCTCTCTGTCTCTCTGTCTGTCTGTCTCTCTCTCATACTGTCCACTCTGCCTGTCAAAAAAAAAAAAAAAAAAAAAAACACTACAGGTGTTGATTTAGGCATCATTGCCATATAGAGATATTTAGTAGCAAGAATCTGACTAGCTCTGGCTGTCCTCAATTTAAGCAAAGTTTTGCAGCCAAGCTAAGATCAGGAATAGACAGTCTGGATCTGACAAATGATAAATATCTTTAAAATTTTAAATGTGTATTTTACTTTATTTGAAAGGCACAGAGACAGACCAACCTTTCTCTTATTAACACCTTAAATGTCTGCAGATGCCTGAGTTGGACCAGGCTGAAGCAAGGAGCCATAAACCCAATCCATATCTCTCATGTGGTTGGCACGGACATAACTGCTTGAACTATCAACTAATACCCACCAGGAATCATATTAGCAGGAAACAGTAACCAGGAGCTGAGCTGGGACTTCAACCCAGGCACTCTGATGTGGGCACCCCAAGTGGCTTCTCAACAACTGTGCCAAATAACCCGTCTATAGGAAGAAGTTCTTTTTTTGTTTAAGATTTACTTATTTATTTTGAAAGAATTACAGAGGGAAAGGAAGAGACAAAGAGAGAGATCTTCCATCTGCTGGTTCACTCCCTAGATGGCCACAATGTCCAGTGCTGGACCAGGCCAAAGCCAAGAGCCACATGGTGACAAGGACCCGAGCACTTGGGCCATCTTCTGCTGCTTCCCGTATGCCATGAGCAGGGTGTTGGATCAGAAGTGGAGCAGCTCGGACTCAAACTAGTGCCCATATGGGATGCCAGTGTCTCAGGTGACAACTTTACCTGCTGTGCCACAACACTAGCCCCAGGAATAGTATTTTTTTATTTGATAATATACAAAAGTGATATATAATCAAATGAACAGTCTTAATATATATTATAGAAATAAGTTATTTAGTATTTTATGATTTTGGTAGATGAACTCATCTTTTGTTTTTACTTCTGCAGCAAAAACAAATTAGTTATTCACCAGGAATATGCAGCATAGAGCATCAGCAAGAGATAACTAAACTAAAGACTGACTTGGAAAAGAAAAGTATTTTCTATGAAGAAGAAATAACTAAGCGAGAAGGAATACATGCCAATGAAATAAAAAATCTGAAGAAAGAACTACATGATTCAGAAGGCCAACAACTTGCTCTCAATAAAGAAATTATGATTTTAAAAGACAAATTGGAAAAAACTAGGAGAGAAAGGTAAGAATCAAACTATTTACTCATTCAGTAAATATCTATTGGGTATGTATTATGCATTAACTAATGCAGATCCATAGGCAGTAATTATATCCCAGTCCTGAAGGAAGCCACAATCAAGACCGGTGAATAAAAAACGACAACCCATGATAGGAAAAGAAATAGGAGCACATGTAGGAGTGAAAGGGTAACATTTCATACATATAGGCTTTTTGAACACAGTTACTTCTAGGCTGAGACCTAAGAAACAAGAATGAAAAAGCTAGGGAAGTGTATCCAGCAGAAGTACCAGAATTTACTAAGATCTAAAGGCAAAAGGAATGTAGCACATTCCATAAATGAAATGTTGGAAACATAAATGGAAAGGTACAAGTAGTTAGAAATCAGGCCAGATGCCTTTCAAAGGAAATAAATACATTTTGTTTTGATCTCCACAATTTACTTATTAATTATCCTTTTGTTTGTTATTAATATAAACAGAACGGATTACATGTATTTCAGAGGTACAGATTTTTTTTTTAATTATTTTTTTATTTGAAAGGCAGAAACAGAAAAGGGAGGGAGGGAGGAAGAGAGAGAGAGAGATACCTTCCATCTGCTGGTTCACTCCCCAGATGGCCACATGGCTGGGGCTGGGCGAGGCTGAAGCCAGGAGCCTGGAACTTCATCCAGGTCTCCCACATGGGTGCAGAGGCCGAAGTACTTGGACCATTGTGCACTGCTTCCCCAGGCACATTAGCAAGGAACTGGATTGTAAATGAAACAGGCAAGACTTGAACTAGCATCTGTACAGGATACCAGTGCTGTAGGCATAGACTTAAACTTCTATGTCACATTGCTGGCCCCCAGAGGTACAATTTTTAGGACGATAGCCATATTTCCCTCCCTCCCTTACTCTGTACCTCAGTCTCCCTCCTTCCTTCCTTTCTTTTTCTTTAATTTTTGCAAAAACAATTTATGTCCACTCTGCAATGACAGGCTTAGTGCAGCATTAACTGTAATATGCAACAAGTAAAAAATAGAAAGACCACAGTTACACAGCGGTGTAACAATGGCTAAAAAGAATAATCAGAGCACAATATGTCCATTTCATTCCTATACCTTTTTTTGATATTCTGTATTAACAGCCACATATGAGAAGAAATATATGAAATTTACTTTGGGGGGACTGGCTTATTTCACTAACTGAAATGGTTTCCAGTTACATCCATTTTATTGCAAAAGACAGGATTTCATTCTTTTTATGGCTGAGAAGTATTCTGCAGTGTATGTATACCACATTTTCTTTATCCAGTCATCAGTTGATGGACATCTGGGTTGTTTCCATATCTTAGCTATTGTGAATTGAGCTGCAATAAACACTCTTTCATATGGTGATTTCATTTCCTTTAGATAAATTTCCAGGAATGGGATGAGGGGTCATATGGTAGATCTATTCACAGATTTCTGAGGAATCTTTACATTGTATTCCATAGTGGTTGTACAAGTTTACGTTCCTACCAACAGTATATTAAGGTACCTTTTCCCCACATCCTTGCCAGCATTTGTTATTTTTTGATTTTTGGATGATTGACATTCTAACTGGGGTGAAATGAAACCTCATTGTATATTTTATTTGCATTTCCCTTATCCCTAGTGATACAGAGCATTTTTTCATGTGTCTGTTGGCCATTTTTATTTCATCCTTTGATAAATGCCTGTTCATGACTTTTGCCTGTGTCTTAAGTGGATTATTAACGTTGTTGTTGAGTTTCTTGAAGTCTTTATGGGCCCTGGGTATTAATTCTTTATTACATGTATAGTTTGCAGATATTTTCTCCCATTTTGTTGGTTGCCTTTTCACTTTTCTTGGTGTTTTCATTGCTGTGTAGAAACTTCTTAGGTTGATGTAATGCCATTTGTCAATTTTAGCTTTTATTGTCTATACTTCTGAGGTCTTTTTCCAAGAAGTCTTTGCTTATGCCAGTGTTTTACAGAGTTTCCCCCAGGTAATTGGGTGGTATCACTTCATAGATTAATATCCTTAATCCACTGGGATATTATTTTTGTATTAGGTGTAAGTTAGGGGTCTTGTTTCATACTTCTGCATGCATAGATTCAACTTTCCCAACGTAATTTGTTGAAGAGACTGTCCTTTCTCCAGGGAGTGATTTTAGCTCATTTGACAAGGATTAGTTGGTTGTAGATGTGTTGGATGAATTTCCGGCACCGTGTGGGCTCAGCCTGGGGTTCACAGCCTCTGGGCTCTGTCTATGGAATAAAGCACTCGGCAAAGCAAAAAAAAAAAAAGATCTTCAATCTTATGGTTCACTCTCCATATGGGTGCAGTTGCTAGGGCTAGGCCAGGCCAAAGCCAGAAACTTCTTCTGGGTCACCCATGTGAGTGTCAGGGGCCCAAGCCCTTGGTCCATCTTGGACTTCTTCCCCAGACACATAAGCAGGGAGCTGGATCGCAGTTGGAGCAGCCATGTGGGATGGCAGTGTCACAGGCGGTGGCTTAACCTGATGTGCCACACCACCATGCCCCTGAATAGGTTTCTTCAGGTGATGGAGGTAGAAGCCAGATATTGATGTGATGGGGAGCAGTTAAAAGGATACAAAAGATATTTATCAGTGAATAGAAAGTCCAAGGAAGCAGGAAATGAACTGTGACACAGAGAATAGTGAGTTTATTATTTTTTATTATTATTATTGAGAGTGGAGAGTAGATTAATGGAAATAGGAAAAGGAAAGAATGGTTTCACATGAAGATTATACTCTGTGTACATATTTTTCTGGAAGGCTTCTTAACAGTTTGTTATTTGTTTTTGAAGTTACTATTGTATTGGAAAAGATTCCTTTCCATAACAATATAAATTTAGCATTTTTATGATGAATAATAAAGTAGCACATTTGCTTTGAAAGACAGTATAAATCATTTTCCTTGAATGTACAAATTATTTATCTTCAATAATTTAATGATGTGGAAAATTTTTATGGTTATGCTTTTAAGATCAGCCATTACTTTTTCACTTGAAAACAATCATATAAAATTACCCGGAGCTGAGCCATGTTGAAGTTCATTTGTTGCTGACATCCTTCATCAAATGGCTGTAGATATAAGCCTGTTTGTCTACATGTTAACATGGTTTTTGAAAACTGATTCTTTTTCTTCTTAGATTTTTAAAAAGTTCTGCCCCTGCCCCTGAACTTGTCATTTTAAATAACTTTTATAGTATTAAGTTTATTGTGTGTATGTGTATAGACATGGGATGGAAGGTAGTGGTGAGAGTATTAAAAGAACTGTTAGAAATTTATTTGTGAATTTTCCTTATAGTCCAGTGCTGAGAAAAGGAATTCTAATGTGGTTCATTTATTTTTCTCTCTCCCTAGCTTCCTCTTTCCTCTATACTTCTTAGTATAAATGTAATTAAATAAGGTGAGCATAATAAGGAAATTTGTAAATAAGAGGTGTTTTCCCCAGATTTTCAAATGAAGACATGCCATTAAGCAAACTAATCTATTAATTAAGTCACTGTGTGTAACTTTAATTTATTATTTTTTTTTGTAAAGTAGAGGATTGGGATTTGAAACATTTAAGCTCTTCTGTAACAAAGCAGATGGTAGATCAGCCAGCGTGGAATACCATTATTTTTTATAAAATCGGGGAGTATACTTCCTTGTGGCATTTTAAGCTGTCACCTCTGCAGAGAACACCTACCACAGTGCTTTTCCAAGATGCTAATAATCTCTCTCATTGTACCTGTTAATGCCATGGTGTCAGGAATATTCTCTGGGTATTTTGCATTGTATGCTTAGGGGGTGGCTGAGCAGATTGCCTGTGATACTTAGGGATCCCCTCGTAACAGTCTGATCTCACCAGACTAGTAGACCCTTCATTACATGCCAGGTAAGCTTGTTGATTATAGCCCACTATTGAGTCCAAGCTTTAATTAGCCCCCAGCATTGAAAATCTATATCAGAGTATTTAGTCCACGAATTAAAGCACAAATTGCAAATATATATGTCCAGTTGATAAATTTAGCTATATTTAAATTTTTCTTTTATCTTCCTTGGCCTGGCACTCTTAGAATTCATTCCTATATGCTGCTTCTACTTTTTCCATTATGAATTGGCAAAATACTTTAACTGCTCATTGTAAGTCCCCTTCTTCATTTCTGTATCTGGCCTGTGCTGTGATCTTATCTATATCATGGGTCTGAAGACAAGGCATGTGGTAGAATAGTTGTTACAGATGACTGGCACCCTCCTTTTGTGGTAGTAAACAGTGTTAAAGATAATTGTCATCTCCCCTTTGCAATAACTGTGCCAGGTGAAGCTAATGAACTATTTATGCAAAGAAAGTCTGGCTGTGGAGAAAGAATAAAGCTGCTTCTACCTGCATGGAAGGTTCCAGGGAGATAGGAGAGTTCAGAGTTGTTAGTATTATCTTTTGCTGCCCAGAGGTTCCCATCTGTTGTCTGTGGCTCCACTGTACCCTTAGCTTAGCCTAAGAGGTTTAGCCAATGTTGTGCTATTCAACATTTATACCGTCTAATGGGATGTACTGCAAAGAGCATGGCACTATCATTCCTGTGACATTCTAGCCAAGAATTAATTTTTATATCAAACCCAGGTGGAATATTACCCCTACACAACAAAAATCCTATACCTTTTTTTTTTTTTTAGTTTTATGTGGATTATTTCTTTTTTGTTTTGTTTTGTTTTGTTTTTTTCTTTTTCTTTTTTTTAACTTTTATTTAATGAATATAAATTTCCAAAGTACGACTTATGGATTACAATGGCTTCCCCCCCATACCGTCCTTCCCACCCACAACCCTCCCCTTTCCCACTCCCTCTCCCCTTCCATTCACATCAACATTCATTTTCGATTATCTTAATATACAGAAGATCAGCTTAGTATACATTAAGTATGGATTTCAACAGTTTGCTCCCACACAGAAACATAAAGTGAAAAATAATAGATGATTTTTTTTAAATGATGATGAAATCAGATCAGACCTATTGTCATGTTTAATCCCAGTGAGAGTCAAGTTGGGAATTGATAATTTCTTTTTTTTTTTTTTTTTTTTTTTACAGAGGATCAGTTTAGTATGCATTAAGTAAGGATTTCAACAGTTTGCACCCCCATAGAAACACAAAGTGAAATATATTGTTTGAGTACTCGTTATAGCATTAAATCTCAATGTACAGCACATTAAGGATAGAGATCCTACATGAGGAGTAAGTGCACAGTGACTCCTGTTGTTGACTTTACCAATTGACACTCCTGTCTATGGCATCAGTAGTCTCCCTATGCTCCAGTCATGAGTTTCCAAAGCTATGGAAGCCCTCTGAGTTCTCCGACTCTTATCTTGTTTAGACAAGGTCATAGTCAAAGTGGAGGTTCTCTCCTCCCTTCAGAGAAAGGTACCTCCTTCTTTGAGGACCTGTTCTTTCCACTGGGATCTCACTCACAGAGATCTTTTGCCAGAGTGTCTTGGCTTTCCATGCCTGAAATACTCTCATGGGCTTTTCAGCCAGATCCGAATGCCTTTAGGGCTGATTCTGAGGCCAGAGTGCTATTTAGGACATCTGCCATTCTATGAGTCTGCTGAGTATCTCACTTCCCATGTTGGATCACTCTCCCCTTTATTTACTCCATCGGTTAGCGTTAGCAGGTACTAGACTTGTCTATGTGCTCCCTTTGATTCCCAGTCCCTCCACCATGACCAACTGTGAACTGAAATTGATCACCTGGAACAGTGAGATGGCATTGGTACATGCCACCTCGATGGGATTGAATTGGAATCCCCTGGTATGCTTCCAACTCCACCACTTGGGGCAACTCAGCCTGAGCATGTCCCAAATTATACATCTCTTCCCTCTCCCCCTATACCTTTTAAAACTGTTTTAAGAAATAGGGAAGACTTAGCAGCTTCTCTAAACCAAAGGAACTTGAAAAAGAGACATTACTACTAAATGCAACTCAGTTTATCAGCTGTATCATGGTCTAGGCAAGAAGATGGAATGATTAGCAGGCCTTGAATTGGTTCTGTGGATTTGGATGGATGCTCTAGCAATGTTGACTTTTTTTCTAATTTGGAGAGATCCTTAATGGTTATCACAGAGAGTGTCCTTGACTTTGAGACATAGCACACCAGAAAACTTGGGTGCATGAAGGAGAATACCTCTCAGTGATTCAGAAGAAGAAAAATGAACTTGGTGCACACAGAGAATAATGGAGCAAAATTCGTACCGTGTTAACAACTGGGGAATCTGGGTAAAATGGATACAGGCATTCTTTGTATTCTTCTTGTAACATTGCTATAAAATTGAAATTTTCTTTGAAGTTAAGTTTAAAGAAAATTAAAAATAGATACTAAATTCAGATATAATTTCTAATAAGAAGTTGAGAATGCTACTCTTAATCAAATTAATAAAGTCAAGAAGTATCTCTGACTCAGTCTTAAGTGAGATTCCATGACTCTGTATCTTTGAGTAATATTGTGCATGTAACAGAAACATCTGATTTCATCTTTTTCTTCTAATAGAATGTAATGAACATGAAGGAGATGGCAATTATATATTTTCATTTTGTTGTTTTGTTAACCTTAGTGAGACTATTTAAAAAAGTTATCCTCTCTGCAAAAATATTTATTGTATTACCATATTTCAATTACTTCTTTTTAAATGATTTTGGGGGGCCCACGCTGTGGTAGAACCAGGAGGTAAGCTTCGACCTACTGTGGGCATTTCACATGCATGCTGGTTCGAGTCCTGGTTGCTCCATTTCTGATCCAGCTCCCTGCTAATGTGTCTGTGAAAACAGCGGAGGATGGCACAGGTCCTTGGACCCCTGCACCCATGCGGGAGACCCTGAAGGAGGTTCCTGGCTCCTGGCATCAGCCTGACCCAGCCCTGGCTATATTTGAAAGTAAGAGTTATGAAGAAAAAGGAAGAGAGAAGGAAAGAGAGAGAGAGAGACAGAGACACACAGACAGACAGACAGACAGACAGACCGACCGACCTTCCACCCACTGGTTCACTCTCCAGATGGCCGCAACAGCTGAGGTTGGGCCAGATCAAAGCCAGGAGCTTCATCCATGTCTCCGGTGTGAGTGGCAGGGGCCCAAACACTTGGACTATCCTCTGCTGACTCCCAGGCCATTAGCAGGGAGCTAGAATGGAAGTGGAGAAACTGGCACATGAACTGGCACCCATATGGGATGCCAACATCACAGGTGGTGGCATAACCACTGTGCTGCAACACTGGCCTCTATGTTTCAATATCTTTATATAGCTTATATATTACCTAAAATTAATTCATTTACTCATTTTTCATTGCTTTACCCCTCCAAGGGAGTGTAAGCTCCATGAGCACAGAACCTATACTCAGAGCCTATAAGAATTTCTTGGCACCTAGTTGGTACCTCATAAGTATTTGTTAAATATTTGAACAAATCACTGTTACTGTATTGTAAATCCTTAGAAAGTGTTTTCATGAAGCTTATCATAGCATATAATCTTGTTATTTGTGAATAATGTTCCTATAGTTCAGTCTGATATTTATCTACCGTATAACTATTGTAAAAATAATTTCTTTGAAGTTTTTACTTTCCCTTTAATTCAGTTTTTTTTTCTAAAAATATTTTGAATTATATTAGTCAAAGTGAAAGGGAAGAATTTGAAAATGAGTTCAAACAACAGTATGAACGAGAAAAAGTATTATTAACTGAAGAAAATAAAAAGTTGACAAGTGAACTTGATAAGGTAAGTAATTCAACACCCTGATAGAAATTATTACTTTTAATGTATATTTGGTATATATTTTTAGTTCAATAGTTCTTGTAAGCTATGACTGCTCATAAGATACAATTTTCCTTATACCAATCTGTGACGGAAATCTTATCTAGCTTATTTCATCTTACTCCTTTTGCTGTTTAGTTTTCACTTATTTGAAAGAGAGGCAGGGTGAGAGAGAGAGAGAGAGAGAAAAACAGATCTGTCTGCCGTTAACTCCTCAAATGTCCACAACAGTCAAGGCTTGGCCAGGTGAAAGCTAGGAACCTGGAATTCAGTTGGCTTCTACGTGTGCAGAAGGAACCTCAATTCTTAAGCTATGACACCTGCTGCCTCGAGCATGTGCATTAGCAAGAAACTGAAATGGGAAGCAAAGATAGAACTCTGATATGGGATGCGGGTGTCGCATGTGGCCACTTAACTGCTGTACCAAATGACCACCAGATCTCTTTCTCTATCTTTGTTTTTATTTTCTTGAGCCTCTATTCTTTACTTTCCATCTTCTCTTTTTTACTGTCATGTCTGTCATTTACCCTGAAATAGCCACCTAAGTTACTGACAGGCTATTTAAAGATTGGTGTTTGGTGAGATCAGGGGCACAGTTAGGCCCAAATTGAGAAATTAGAAGTATGTTCTCATAGTCACAGAAGAGAACTGGTAGTAGCTGGAAATGATATGAGGGCCAAGTGTTAATCTAATGAAACCAACTCTACCGAAACTCTGTCTTGAATAAAGAGCAAAATCATGTATTAAACTTAAAAGTGGCAATTTTTATGAGCAAATTTCAAATACTTGGAGGAATTTTTTTCCATTTAGTATCTCAAATTTCTCAAACTGACACTGTTATGCATTTATTGTGCCAATTACTAAATAGTTGTGGAAATAATAATAATCATAAGTCTTAATCATTTTGCATTTAAATAAGTTGGACAATTGCATTTTATAATGATTTTAAGAATTTTTCTCGTGAAGAATAAGAAAGGAAGGAGGAGAAAGGATGGGAATGTGAGTGGGAGGGAGGGTAGAGTGGGAAGGATAACTATACTCCTAAATCTGTATATATCAAATTTGTTTACCTTAAAAATATTTTTAAGAAAGAAAGAAAAATTTTCTCAGGGCTGGTATTGTGGCAGAGCTGGTAAATTCGCTGCCTATGATGCCAGCATCCCATGTGAACTCTGGTTCACATCTCAGCTGCTCCATTTCTTTTTCTTTTTATTTTTTTTAAGATTTATTTTACTTATTTGAAAGACAGAGTTACACAGAGAGAGGTAGAGACAGAGAGAGAGGTCTTCCATCCGCTAGTTCACTCTGCAATTGGCTGCAACGTCCGGAGCTGCGCCGATCTGAAGCCAGGAGCCGGGAGCTTCTTCTGAGTCTCCCACGTGGGTGCAGGGGCCCAACGACCTGGGCCATCTTCCACTGCTTTCCCAGGCCATAGCAGAGAGCTAGATTGGAAGAAGAGCAGCCAGGACCAGAACTGGCACCCATATGGGATGCTGGCACTTCAGGCCAGGGCTTTAACCTACTGCACCACAGCACCAGCCCCCATTTCTTATTCAGCTCCCTGCTAATTCATCTGGGAAAACAGTAGAAGATAATTTAAGTATTTGGGTCCCTACACCCATATGAGAGACCTGGTTTGTGCTCCTGGCTTCAGCCTGGCCCAGCCCTGGCCATTATGACCATTTGGGGAACGAACCAGCAGATGGAAGATCTTTCTGCCTCTTTCTTTCTGTAGCTTTGCCTTTCAAATAAAAAAAATAAAAAGAAATGTTCTCAAATAAAAATATTAATTTATTATTTATTACAATAACAGATTTTTTTTGCTTTTTTTGCAGAAAAATCTACCATGATTATTTTTTAATGAATAAGGATTTTCCACAAAACAGGCTTGCTCTACATGCTAGGTTTTTAAACAGTTCAGTGACACAATATGCTAACTACATACACAACAGATAATATAGTAAGAAAACACTTAACCTGGTGAAAAGTTAAAATCTTCATTAATGCACTGAAAACTGACATAACTCATGCCTTTAAAATCAAAAATGCAAAAAATTAAATGTTTCCTAAAAGGATTTCCTTATTTTAAGGATTCATTTGAAAATGAAGCTGCATGTAATTTGTACAATAAGTTGTACGGGTAAACAGGTAACATACATAAAAAAATAATTGACATACTCCTCAATTATCAGTTGTCCACCTTTAATTTCCAATGCTGTACTTTTTTTTTTTTTTTTTTTTGGACAGGCAGAGTGGACAGTGAGAGAGAGAGACAGAGAGAAAGGTCTTCCTTTTGCCGTTGTTGGTTCACCCTCCAATGGCCGCCATGGCTGGCGCGCTGCGGCCAGCACACCGCGCTGATCCAATGGCAGGAGCCAGGTGCTTCTCCTGGTCTCCCATGGGGTGCAGGGCCCAAGCACTTGGGCCATCCTCCACTGCACTCCCTGGCCACAGCAGAGAGCTGGCCTGGAAGAGGGGCAACCGGGACAGAATCCAGCGCCCCAACCGGGACTAGAACCTGGTGTGCCGGCGCCGCTAGGTGGAGGATTAACCTATTGAGCCGCGGCGCCGGCCCCAATGCTGTACTTTCTTAACAAGCATACAAAATATCAAACTTCTCTTTAGAAAAAGTACCGTTCTTTGACATCCTTTACATAAAAACACTCTGAGCCTGTGGCATGTCAATGCAGTTGAGAGGCAAAGCATACTAACTTTTACAAATTCTACCTTCCATAAAAAGCCTCCCGAAAAGGAGATTACACACCACTATAAAAATATCAACCTCTTGTGGTAGCTGCATTAGAGAACCAAGGCTTGATCACTATTTTCATATAGTATAGAAAACCACTATGAGAGCATATTAACTGCACTGGTGGCTTGGGAGTGTACTGTGCCACAGGATTATGCATAGCTACTTTAAGGTACCAAGACTGTTACACAGAATTTTAAAACTGATTGTAACCAAGAGCATAACACAGGTACTACCAGCCCATGCAAAAGAACTAAAAATACTGAGTCACTGTGCTGAATACTTCATTCCTGGAGAAAACCAAAGGCAGCAGTAACTAAATCAAGCCCAACAGGTGACTAAACTCATTCTTCTCAAAGATTGGTGAACTCAGTGAAGTCACAATAACAGATTTTTTTAAAGATTTATTTTTATTTATTTGAAAGAGTTACAGAGAGAGGTAGAGACAGAGAGAAAGAAAGATGTCTTCCATCTGCTGGTTCACTCCCCAAATGACCTCAATGGCCAGAGCTGAGCCGATCCAAAGCTAGGAACTTTTTTTTGGTCTGCCACATGGGTACAGGGACCCCAGTCCCAGGACTTGGGCTATCCTCCTCTGCTTTCCCAGGCGCATCAGCAGGGAGCTGGATTGGAAGTGGAGCAGCTGGGACTCAAATTGGCACCCATATGGGATGCCAAAACTGCAGGCTGGGGCTTTAACCTGCTGGACCACAACTCTGGCCCCTACAAAAAGAAATTAAAGGACCATGACTAAAAAGTCATAAAATAGATTATTTTCCTTATTATTATTTAGCATTTGAAAGTAACTTTGCTTATTTGTTTGTAAACTTCTTGATAAAGAATAATGTTAGTATTTTGAAAAGTCTTTTCTGAAGTATTTTTTTAAAGATTTTATTTATTTATTTGAGAGGTAGAGTTACAGACAGTGAGAGAGAGATAGAAGAGAAAGGTCTTCAATCTGCTGATTCACTCCCCAAACAGCCTCAATGGCTAGAGCTGGGCTGATCAGGAGCCAGGAGCTTCCTCCCAGTCTCCCATGTGGGTGCTGGGGGCCAAGGTCTTGGGTCATCTTCCACTACCTTCCCAGACTTATAGCAGGGAGCTGGATTGGAAGAAGAGCAACCAGAACTAGAGCCAGCACCCATATGAAATGCTGGCGCCGCAGGCAGAGGATTAACCTACTGTGCCACAGCACCAGCCCCTTTTATGAAGTATTGTAACACTAATGAACAAAATTGTGGAAAGTACTACTAGTAAGTAGCATTTTTAAACCATGAATAATGTGTGAACTTATTATAACTCTTAATTTTCATTACAATAAGACTGACGGTATTTGAATTTTATCCAAATGGTCACATAATTGTGATTTCATGTGTTTTAATAATATGACTATAAAATTTAATATCATTTGTAATTATGAGAATTTTTTTATTTTGTAAACAGTTACCTTGAATGTAGAAAAAGAAAACTTGGGTGTATCAAGAGTTGGGAATTGGGGCCAGCACTGTGGCATAGCAAGTAAAGCTGCTGCCTACAATGCTTGTATCGCGTATGGGCACCGGTTCTCTGCTATGGCCTGGGAAAGCAGTAAAAGATGGCACAAGTCCTGGGGCCCCTGCACTTGCACAGGAAGACCGGGAGGAAGCTGTTGGCTTTGTGGCCAACTGGGGAGTGAACCAGCAGATGGAAGAGCTCTTTTTTCTGCTTTTCCTTCTCTCTGTGTGTAACTCTGACTTTCAAATAAATAAATAAATCTTTAAAAAAAAAAAGTGGGTAATGACAGCCCACAGATTTTGTCCTACCAAGGCAACCACAAGTGGTACTTGAAATTCAGCAAATCTATAGTAGGCAAAATTTTAAATGGATAAGTTTGTATTACACATTAATGATGTTCTAAATAACCAAATCGACTTTGGCATAAAAAAAGGTTCCCCACCTCAGATAAATATGAAATTAAATTCTAAAAGGCTATTTCATGTAGAGTTAGATTTACCTAGTTAATGATGTTATTACAGTTTAAGAAAAGTTGTATTAAAAAATAATGAAACTGAGTTTATATAAAATTTTATATTAAGCCATTGGTTTCATTTCATTATTAACCATAAAGTTTTTCTGAGTTTACCCAAAATATATATTTAGGGAGAAGTTTTTTAAAAATATTCTTTCAAGGGTAGACATTTGGCATAGCAGTTAAAGATACCTTTTGGGAGGCCCACATCACATTTGAAGCACCTGGGTTCAAGTCCCAGCTCCACTCCAGATTCCAGCATCCTGCCGAGATGCACAGTGGGAGGCTGCAGGTGATGGCTCAACAGATGGAGTATCTAGCACCCACCTGGGAGACCAGGATCGAATTCCTCGCTATTGAGGGCATTTGAGGCGTGAACTAGCAGATGGGAGATCCCGTTTTCTGTCTGTCTGTCCTTTTCAGATAAATAAATATATATATTAATAAGAAATGATCTTTCAGTTACAGCTGTCTTGTGGTCTAATATAGACATAAAGAATGGACTTAGTTAGGCCTAATACACACAGTTGAAGCCTCCTTAATGAGACTAAAGGATTGTTTACAAGAAATAGACTATTACCTATTCTTACTAAATTGAGGAATATGGTATAGGATATGAATAGCACTTTGAGACCAAATTCATGTAGTAGGCAAGTATTTAATAACAAAGAGTTGTAGGAAGATATTTGGCATAGCAGTTATCTGCCAGTTCATTCCCCTGATGGCTGCAATGGCCAGGACTGGGTCAGGCTAAAGTCAGGAGATTGGAATTCCATTCTCATGGAAATTCCATGGGTGGCAGAGTCTCAGTTAGGCTGTCTTCTGCTTTTTCAGGCACATTAGCAGGAAGCTGGATCAGAAGCGGAACAACTGTGCCTCACATGGTTACTCTGATGTGGGATGCCTGCTGCACCAGAATGCTCGCCCCATTTTTTATTATTTCATTTAATTTTTACTTTTAACTTTTTATAATTCTTTTTACAAATTGCTAGATTTTATCCATTTTATTTTTTTAAGATTTTATTTATTTATTTGAGAGGTAGAGTTACAGACAGTGAGAGGAAGAGACAGAGAGGAGAGGTCTTCCTTCCATTGGTTCACTCCGCAGATGGCTGCAACAGCCGGAGTTGCACTGATGCAAAGCCAGGAGCCAGGTGCAATTCTTTCGGGTCTGCCATGCTGATGTAGGGGCCCAAGGACTTGGGCCATCTTCTACTGCTTTCCCAGGCCATAGCAGAGAGCTGGATGGGAAGAAAAGCAGGCAGGACTAGAACCAGTGTCCATATGGGATGCTGGCGCCGTGGGCAGAGGATTAACCTACTGCGCCACAGCGCAGGCCCTACTTTTAATTTAATTTTTACTCTTTTCTCCTCTTAGTCTACCCTATTGACATCCTTACTATCTCTTTCCATTTATTCCTCTTCTTGTTTGGTTTCAATTGGTTATATTCCCCAAGAAAAATTATTGACAAATGTATTTGCCTTTCTACTGGAAACCAGTAGGAATAGGACTGGATTCTTTCTTATCAGAATTATAGACATAGAAGCCATAAAGCAATTATTAAGTTAATTTTAGAGCCGGCGCCGTGGCTCAATAGGCTAATCCTCCACCTTGCGGCGCCGGCACACCGGGTTCTAGTCCCGGTTGGGGCGCCGGATTCTGTCCCGGTTGCCCCTCTTCCAGGCCAGCTCTCTGCTATGGCCAGGGAGTGCAGTGGAGGATGGCCCAGGTGCTTGGGCCCTGCACCCCATGGGAGACCAGGAAAAAGCACCTGGCTCCTGGCTCCTGCCAGGATCAGCGCGGTGCGCCGGCTGCAGCGGCGGCCATTGGAGGGTGAACCAACGGCAAAGGAAGACCTTTCTCTCTCTGTCTCTCTCTCTCACTGTCCACTCTGCCTGTCAAAAAAAAAAAAAAAAAAAAAAAGTTAATTTTAAAAGTTACATACAATAAATTCTCAAATTTTAAACAACAAAAATTAAAATTAAAAATAAATTTTAAAAATGATATTTTAGAAATCTATATGCTACATTCTTTATTAAAAGTTACTAAAAGGTAATTTATTGCAAATAAATATACTTGAGGATGTGAAATACATGTTTTATAAGAACAAAACATGTAATTTTTAAATTATCTTTAAATTATTTTACAAAACAGCATCATTACAAAAAAAGAAAATCACTAACATGAAACTTACTCATACTCTTATCACCAGAAAGCAACTATTTTAATTTTATATGTTCCTCTCCAGGTTTTACCCATATTCATACTTGCAGCCATGTATACTTTCCATTTAATAAAATATTATAAGCACTTCTCATATTCCTATGTAGTCTTACAGTTATGTCTGACACATTGATGTGCAAATAGTAAAACCTTCTTATTTCCAAACATGCAAAATGACCCTATACTAGGTAGAATTACTACGTGCATGCTCTCCTCTGAGTTACTTTATATATATTTCGTTTTCACAATAACTCTCTTAGGGTGTACTCTGTCAGTCTTGCCATTTTATGGCTGGAAAAACTGAGCCAAAGGAGGGGTAAGCTGTTTTCCTAATTGAATTATAAAGTGGCAGATTGGGACTTGTATATAGGTAGTCTGCTTCCAAAGTCCATGCTTTAGTCTAGTAATAATGTCATAGTTAACTTTTTTTATGACCATTACTAACATAAATTAAGCAATCTGTTTCAAAATACTTGTACCTATTGTGATGCAGCAGTGCAAACAGGCTGCATTTTCCTCTTCATTTTGCAGATCTCTCCAGTTACAAATTAGATGGAAAGGCTGCCAGAAGCAGCAGTAATCAGACAAAACAAAACAAAACAAAACTTGCAGGAATTAGTGAAGACACTACATTTGTACTTCTCAAAAATGACTGGTAGGCTTCTGATTGTGCTGTGAGGAGACTGATGACCTTCCCCCAAAGTTTAACAATGGGTATAGTTGTCAAAAACAACCATTTCAGAGCTTTTTGAATAATCAGAAAAAGATGGTACCAAACATTGTTGAGCTAAACTAAGGAATATCAGAACAAATGGAAGTGTACATATTAATGGATTGGGAAACTTGGTATTAGCATAACAGTTCTTCCCAGATTGATCTCTAGGTTTAAAGACATTGGAGTTCATGAAGTTACTATTAAATTTGTGTAAAAATACAAAAAAATCTAAAATAGTGAAATCATTTTTTGGGAAGAACACATTGGAGAATTTATAGTATGTAATTTTAATCCTTATTGTCAGTATATAATAATCAAAAAAGTATAGTATGGACATAATGAAACACAATACAGAGTACAAAAATAAGCTTCCACAATTAGGCTCATTTGAGTTTCAACAAAATCAGTTCAATGACAGTTCAATTGGAAATGGTTCTTCACCTAGTGCTGGAACAGTTGTATATCTCTATACAAGAAAAAATGAACTTAGGTCCTTAACTCATAACTTACACAAAAACTAATTTAAAGTGGGTCAAAAAGTAAAATACAGGAGGTAACCAAAGCAAATTTTTTGTGACTTGAGGTTAAAGACTTCATAGATATG
The DNA here is from genome assembly GCF_964237555.1 of Oryctolagus cuniculus. Lineage (NCBI taxonomy): Eukaryota > Metazoa > Chordata > Mammalia > Lagomorpha > Leporidae > Oryctolagus > Oryctolagus cuniculus. The sequence goes on from NC_091444.1 coordinate 67,389,723, forward strand.
ACATTAAAAGCTTAATTCATGGGGCTGGCACCATGGCATAGGAGGTTAATCCTCTGCCTGTGGCACCGGCATCCCATATGGGTGACGTTCAAGTCTCGGGTGCTCCTCATCCAATCCAGCTTTCTGCTGTGGCCTGGGAAAGCAGTAGAAGATGACCCAAGTGCTTAGGCCCTGCACCCACATGGGAGACCAGGAAGAAGCACCTGGCTCCTGGCTTCGGATCGGCGCAGCTCCGGCCATTGCAACCATTTGGGGAATGAACCAGTGGAAGAGAGACGTTTCTCCCTCTCTGTCTATGACTCTACCTCTCAAATAAATAAATAAAAATCTTTAAAAATAAATAAAAAAGCTTAAATCATGAGGGAAAAAATAATAATAAATGTAATTTCATCAAAATTTGAAAATAAAATTAAGAAAATAAATAGATGTTTGGATGGAAAGGAAATATTTTCAGGTAAGTTATCTGATAAAAATAATTTGTATTCATAATATATAAAGAACCTCAATTTTTAAAATATATTTTAGTCATTTGTGAGACAGAGAGCTCCCATGCACTGGTTCACTCCCCCAAATGCCCACAACAGCCAGTGCTGGGATGAGACTGAAGACAGGAGTTGGAAACTCAATCCTGGTCTCTCATAAGGGTGACAAGAACCCAATCACTTCAGCCATCACCACTGTCTTTCAAGGTCTGCATTGACAGAAAGCTAGAATCAGAAACTGTAACCAGGATTCAAAGCCAGGCCTCTTAGGATGCAATCATCTTACCCACTAACTTAAATGTCCACTATCTATTATGAATTTTTAAAAATGTAAAGCAAGAAATTAAAAAAAAATTGTCAGGGCCAGCACTGTGGCATAGCAGGTAGAGCCACCACCTGCAGTGCTGGCATCCCAATGGGTGCCAGTTTGTGTCCTGGCTATTCCACTTCTGATCCAGCTCTCTGCCTGGGAAAGCAGTAGAAGATGGTCCAAGTGCTTGGGCCCCTGCATCTATGTGGGAAACTCGGAGTAAGCTTCTGGATCCTGGATTTGGTTTGGCCCAGCTTCAACCGTTACAGACATTTGGGGAATGAACCAATAGATGGAAACCTTTCTTTCTGTCTCTCCCTATGTCTGTAACTTTACCTCTCAAATAAATTAATTAATATTTAAAAAGTGATTTGTCTATTTGAAAGAGAAACAGAAGAGATATCTTCCATCTGCTGGTTTACTCCGCAGATGGCCATAATGCCCTGCTGGGCCAGGTCGGAGCCAGGAGCTTCTTCCAAGTCTCCCACATGGGTGAATGGCAAGCACTTGGGATATGTTGCCATGATTTTCCCAGGCCATTAGCATGCAGCTGGATCAGAAGTGGAGTAGCTGGCACCCATATGGGATGCTGGAATTGCAGATAGTAACTTGACCTGCTATGCCACAATGCCCACCCGCAAGCAAGAACATTTTACTTAAATGAAAGGTTAGTTTGCATCATTTCCATTACCTCATCAAGAAGAGATATGAAGCTGGATTCTGTGAAGTGTGTAAGAGAAAAACGAAGAAGGAGAACTTAGGGAGTATTTGATATTTCCGAATTCAGAGGTCAGAAGGGTGTGTAATAATACAAAACGACAAGCACTTTTTAGAAGATGGTCAGTTATCTGATTTAACAAGTATCTCAGCACTTTTAACTCCTGATCGTAAAAGTCACACATCTCTTAAAATTGCCTTTCAGCTTACTACTTTGTATGAGAATTTAAGTATGCGCAACCAACAGTTAGAAGAAGAGGTGAAAGATCTAGCAGACAAGAAAGAATCAGTTGCACATTGGGAGGCCCAAATCACAGAAATAATTCAGTGGTGAGTGCTCTTTTAAATGTGTGTATGAATCACTGTGGACATATGGCTAAGTTGATGTGAAGCTACTAATATTTTTTTAAATCCTGTTTTTTACTATGAGAAATGTTTCTTTGAAAAACATTGTTATTTCTAATTTTTTTGTATGTTCTGCTTTATTTTCTGTTATGTTCCTGTTTCCTAACTCCCAACAAATGGTTCAGACCAGCTTTTATACCACACTTTGAGATCTGATACTTTTTTCCAACAAAAGAAAATGTTATTCCCATCTACCCTAAGAGTCAGTCCTTAAAGAACTGAAGAAGTACATCCACCAGCTATAAATATTTTCTGAGATCAAAACTGTTAATATTTGTTACTAAGAATTAGCAGCTTGAGAAAGATTTAGAAGCTGAATTTTCTACCATCTTAAACTTTTTTTAAAGATTCATTTACTTACTTGAGAGGCAGGGTTGCAGCCAGAGAGGGAGAGGGAGATGGGGAGTGGAGGTCTTCCACCCACTGGTTCAATCCCAAATGGCTGCAACATCTGGAGCTGGGCTGATCAGGAGCAAGGAGCTTCTTTAAGGTCTTTCACAAGGGAGGCAGGAGTCCATACGCTTGTGCCATCTTCCACTGCTTTCTCAGGCCATTACAGAGAGCTGGATCGAAAGAGGAGCAGCTGGGACACTTAACTTATGCCCATACAGAATGCAGGTGCCACAGGTGGAGGCTTAACTACCGCTGCACAGTGCCAGCCCCTTTACTCATAATTTTGACAGACTAGTTTATATATGGCTTTAAAAAATAGATTTATGGCCGGCGCTGTGGCTCAATAGGCTAATCCTCCGCCTTGCGGCGCCAGCACACCGGGTTCTAGTCCCGGTCAGGGCGCCGGATTCTGTCCCAGTTGCCCCTATTCCAGGCCAGCTCTCTGCTATAGCCCAAGTGCTTGGGCCCTGCACCCGCCTGGGAGACCAGGAGAAGCACCTGGCTCCTGCCTTCGGGTCAGCACGATGCGCTAGCCACAGTGCGCCAGCATGACGGCCATTGGAGAGTGAACCAACGGCAAAAGGAAGACCTTTCTCTCTGTCTCTCTCTCACTGTCCACTCTGCCTGTCAAAAAAAAAAAAAAAAAAAAGATTTATTTAATTGAAAGGCAGAGTTATAGAGAGAAAAGAGAATCATTTTTGACCTTTTAGCTAAGATCAAGTGTGGAGAGAAAGGAGAGACAGAGCGAGATTTTCCATCTACTGGTTGACTCCCCAGTGGTCGCCTATGGCTGGGGATGGGCCAGCCCAAAGCAGGGAGCGAAGAGCTTCACCTGGGTTTCCCACATGGGTGGCAGGGGCTGAAGTACTTGGACTATCTTCCACTACTTTCCCAGGCCATTAGCAAGGAACTGGCTACAAAGTGGAGCTGTTGGACTTGAACTGGTGCTCATGTAAGGCCAATATTGTCAGGAATTGTGCCACAAACCAGTCTGGTTTATAATATTTTAAGAGCTGTAAATGGTTACAATTAATTTACAAAAAAATTAGTTTTTTTACCTTCTCCTTAAGCTTTTGGGATTTAATTTTGAATATTTATCTTAGTGACCTTCGTATTTATTAATTGAATGATATTTATGATGCTTGATAGAATTTACATGTTTTTATTATATGTGAAGTAGGATCCAATGAGAACTTTATTTTTCATAAAAATAATTGTAATTTCTATATTTAGTTAATATACAAATTTACATAAATAATAGTTAATATAAACATTTTATATAAAATAGAAAATTTTAATTTTTTATATTTAGTTAATATTTTCACTCTTTATTGGCATCTGATAGATGTTTATATCAAAACAACTTTTTCTTCCCCACATACTTATAGGCTAGTCATTTGTTGGGTATTTTAGTATACTTTGCTCGTATTTGATTTATGTGTTTTTTCCATGTTCCTTCCAAATTAATAGCCTTCTTTTAAATAAGATCAACAGTGAATAAATATTGACTTTTCAAGTAGTTCTACACAAATGACTCAAGTATTTTTTTTAAAGATTTATTTTTATTTGAGAGGCAGAGGGGGAGAGAGAGAGAAAAAGGAGAGAAGTTTTGCATCGGCTGGGTGACTCTCCAAATGGCCGCAACAGCCAGAGTTGTGCCGATCCGAAGCTAGGAGTCAGGCGTTTCCTCCAGGTCTCCCATGTAGGTACAGGGGCCCAAAAACTTGGGCCATCTTCTACTGCTTTCCCAGGCTATAGCAGAGAGATGGATCAGAAGCAGAGCATCTGGGACTCAAACTGGTGCCCATATGGGATGCTGGCACTGCAGGTGGCGGCTTTACCTGCTATGCCCCAGCACCAGCCCCTCAAGTATTTTGATATAGTCACTTAACTGTAAATCATTTATGTTAACTAATTCTTTGGCTTATTGAATGTACCTGTTTTGTTTATATAAAGGAAAATGCCCAAATTATGAAAATTTGGTTGTGTTCCAAACAGTGCAGCTCTTAGTTAATTAATGTTTAATTTACATCCATGTCATAATGTCTACGTTTCTAAAGTAAAATCATTTTATTCTTTAGCCAAGTTTATAATATCAAAGATTATGGCATCATTTGCAACTCTGTTATTGTATGTCAAATATATAATCAGTTGGAACTGAAAATAACTTCACAGAAGACAAAGCTGATATGACCAAAGCCTCTGATCATGAACCACTAATCTTTTCCAGTGACTGGCATGATGGGTTTAGCTGAAATGGGAAGTGATTCAGGAAAAAGGAAGCCTTTTAGATACAGACCTGTAGAAAGGTTTAAAGGGAAGGATTCAGCTGAAAGTTTTTTTGTGATGCCACAGAATACTCTTTATACTTCTCACAGTGAAGTGAAATTTGCAGTAGAAATCAGAAATACAAAGAAGTTACCTTGAATAAAATTCATTGTTTAGAAATGGACTAATAGGCCGGCGCCGCGGCTCACTAGGCTAATCCTCCGCCTAGCGGCGCCGGCACACCGGGTTCTAGTCCCGGTTGGGGCGCCGGATTCTGTCCCGGTTGCCCCTCTTCCAGGCCAGCTCTCTGCTGTGGCCAGGGAGTGCAGTGGAGGATGGCCCAGGTGCTTGGGCCCTGCACCCCATGGGAGACCAGGAGAAGCACCTGGTTCCTGCCATCAGATCAGCGCAGTGCGGCAGCCATTGGAGGGTGAACCAACGGCAAAGGAAGACCTTTCTCTCTGTCTCTCTCTCTCACTGTCCACTCTGCCTGTCAAAAAAAAAAAAAAAAAAAAAAAAAAAGGACTAATAGATAACAAAGTAATCAGTAGGTAAAAAGTAAGATATATATTCCTGTTCTCAGTTTCTTACCTATTGGAAAGTTAACTCTGAGATAAAAATATCCAAGCTTATAAAGGATGGAAGACTTGGGGCCGGAGCTGTGGCTCACTTGATTAATCCTCCACCTGGGGCACCAGCATCCCATATGGCACCAGGTTCTAGTCCTGGTTGCTCCTCTTCCAGTCCAGCTCTCTGCTGTGGCCCGGGAGGGCAGTGGAGGATGGCCCAAGTGCTTGGCCCCTGCACCCGCATGGGAGACCAGGAGGAAGCACCTGGCTCCTGGCTTCGGATCGGCATATCTCCTGCCGTGGTGGCCATTTGGGGGATGAACCAATGAAAGGAAGACCTTTCTCTCTGTCTCTCTATCTCACTGTCTAACTCTATCTGTCAAATAGGATGGAAGACTCAGCTATTTCCTGCTGATGGCTGGAGAAAGCAGCAGAGGATGGCCCAATTGCTTGGGCCCTTGCACCTATGTGGAAAACTCAGAAGAAGCTCCTGGCTTCACACCAGCCCAGCTCCAGCCACTGTGGCCATCTGGGGAGTGAACCACTGGGTGGAAGATCTTTCTCTCTGCCACTCCCTCTCTCTTTCTATAACTGTGCCTCTCAAATAAATAAATAAGTGAAATCTTTTTAAAAAATTAATAGGCTACTTCATAGGATTTATTTTTAAGTGTCCTCATGTATAAAGCACGCTTCCCTACAGTAAGAAATAGAAAATTCTATAAATATAGTATTTTGCCTTCAAGTAGCTTAAAAATTGAAAGTTTAAAAACTGATGTAACGGGCCGGCACCATGGCTTACTAGGCTAATCCTCTGCCTGCGGCGCCAGCACCCCAGGATCTAGTCCTGGTTGCTCCTCTTCCATTCCAGCTCTCTGCTGTGGCCGGGGAAGGCAGTGGAGGATGGCCCAAGTGCTTGGGGGCCCTGCACCCGCATGGGAGACCAGGAGGAAGTGTCTGGCTCCTGGCTTCTGATTGGTATAGCGCACCGGCCATAGCGGCCATTTGGAGGGTGAACCAAAAAAAAAACCTGATGTAACTAGAACTAAAAATAATTTACTAATTGTTCATGTAAACAGACTTACTGTACAAAAACTGATATTTGTATACAAGTATAGTGGAGAATTATCTAAGACTAGTTGCTCAAGAAAGGTGGGAGTAATCAGTTGAACTTTATTGTGTTTTCTGAAAACACTGTGAATTTTTTTTTAAGATTTATTTTATTTATTTGAAAGAGAGAGAGGGGTAGAGCCAGAGAGAAAGTCATGTGTCTTCCACTCACTGCTTCACTCCCCAAATGACTGCAGCAGCCAAAGCTGTGCTGATCTGAAGCCAGCGTCGGCCCAACACTGTGTTTAATAAAGCATTCTGTGCCTAGTTTGACCAAATTGGAGAATTTCCATAATAGTAGGAACTAAGATTAATAAAGCTACCGCAATACTATTGTTTGAATACTAGATAAGAATTTGATCTAAGAAATTTGGGAGGGGCCGGCGCTGTGGCGCAACAGGTAAATGCCCTGTCCTGAAGTGCCGGCATCCCATATGGGCGCTGGTGAGAGTCCCAGCTGCTCCACTTCCTATCCAGCTCTCTGCTATGGCCTGGAAAAGCAGTAGAAGATGGCCCAGGTCCTTGGGCCCCTGCACCCGCGTGGGAGACCCGGAAGAAGCTCCTGGCTCCTGACTTCGGATCGCTGCAGCTCCGGCCATCGGCGGCCATCTGGGGAGAAAACCAACAAATGGAAGACCTCTCTCTCTCTCTGCTTCTCCTCTCTCTGTGTAACTCTTTCAAATAAATAAATAAATTTTAAAAAAAGAAAGGAATTGGGGAATTATATTGCTAGTTAATGAAGCCATTGAAGCTGTTGAGATCTTTGTGGGGAAAAAAAGAAAAGAAAGGATGGTGAGAGCTCCATATTAGAAAGTATAGGAAACAGCTGTGTAGGAGACCAGGGATAATGTTTTCGTAATCATGAAAAGGTTTCAGTAATGAACTTCATTAAAATCCATTCATGTAATTTGAAACAATTCTCATTTGTATATTCTAATAGGTTATAATTGATCCAATCATAGTGTCTTCTAGACATTAGGCTGGAAGTTCACACACATTCTCAATTATTGGAACAGTCCTTTGATGGAGGTATTATCCCCATTTTATAGGTGAAGTAATAGAGTTACCCAAAGTCACAAAGCAGCAGAGTTAGGATTTGAGATCAGGTCTATGTGACTCAAGAATTTAAGTTCCTAGTTACACTCACTCTCACTCTCTCTCTCTCTCTCTATATATATATATACACACACACACACACACACACACACATATATATTCATTCTATCTTCCCAGCTTCTCAAGAACTGTATCTTACATATATATCCTTCTGTTTTCCAAGTTTGCCTTATGAAATAGTATTTAGTAAATTGATGAGTTTTCTGAGCAGACTTCAGAGGAGAGGATTAGATATGCCAGGAGAATGAGATTAATCTGTGTTGGTCCTTTGAAATTGAAGAGGAGCTTAGACTTCAGGGAATGTATAGGAGTGAAAGAAGAGTTCAATATTATAGCAATTACATATTATAACAATAAAAAAGAAGAAAAATGGTTTTGGAGAATGTAAACCAGGACAGACAACTTTTGTGGGTTAGAAATGGTCTGCACATGTTTAAAAGAAATTAAAAATATTAGGGGTAGAGGAGAGCATTTGGTGCAGTGGTTTAATTGCCTCTTTTGGATGCCCATATCTTACATTAGAGTGCCTGATTTGAGTCTTGGCTCCTCCACTTCTGATCTGACTTCTTGCTATTGCATACCCTGGGAGGCAACAGATGATGGCTCAACTACAAAAGTTACTGCCATCCACGTGGGAGACTTAGATTGAGTTCTGGGCTGCTGGCTTTGGCCTGACCCAGCCCCAGCTATTGTGTGGGCATTTCAAGAGTAAACCAGCAGATGGAAAATATCTCTCCATCTATGTGTAAGGTATAGTAGAGAAGACAGTTGTCTCTGCATAGTAATGAATTGTTACGGAATTAATAATGTATTTGAGGGGCTGGACTGTTGGCATAGCGGGTAAAGCCACTGCCTTCAGTGCCGGCATCCCATATGGGCGCCGATTAAAGTCCTGGCTGCTCCACCTCCAATCCAGCTCTCTGCTATGGCCTGAGACAGCAGTAGAAGATGGCCCAAGTCCTTGGGCCCCTCAACCCATGTGGGAGACTCAGAGGAAGCTCCTGGCTTCGGATCAGCACAGCTCTGACCATTGCAGCCAATTGGGGAGTGAACCAGTGGATGGAAGACCTCTCTCTCTCTCTCTCTCTCTCTCTCTGCCTCCTCTTCTCTTTCTGTGTAACTCTTTCAAGTAAATAAATAAATCTTTATTTTTTTTAAAAAAGGAATACACTTGAGGCTAGCGTTTTACCTAAAGGTTAAGATATGCATATCCCATATTGGAATGGCTAAGATCAAGTTCCAACGCTGGCTTTCAGTTCCAGGTTTTTGCCAAGGCACATGCTGGAAGGCTGCATGGGATGGCTCAGTAGTTGATTCTCTGCTTCCCATGTGGGAGCCTCTTCCCATGTGGGAGACTTGGGTTGGGTTCCTGGCTCCTGGTTTCTACCTGGCCTAGTGTTGGTCATTGCAGGCATGTGGGAAATAAAACAGTAGAGATGGGAGCTCTCTCTGCCTTTGTTTTGTGTATATGTATGTGTCTGTGTTTATGCCTATTGAGTAAATTTTTAAAAATATTTATTATTTGGAAGTCAGAGTTATAGAGGGAGAAAGATCCTCCATCTGCTGGTTCATTCCCCCATGAGAGCAATGGCCAGGGTTAGGCCAGGTCAAAGTCAGGAGCCAGGGGCCCCTTCCCATGTGGGTAGAAGGATCCAAACTCTTGGGGACATCTGCTGCTGCTTTTCCCAGGCCATTAGTAGGGAGCTGGGTCAGAAGTGGAGCAGCCTAGGCGCTCCGGCGCTGCGGCTCACTAGGCTAATCCTCCGCCTTGCGGCGCCGGCACACCGGGTTCTAGTCCCGGTCGGGGCGCCGGATTCTGCCCCTCTTCCAGGCCAGCTCTCTGCTGTGGCCAGGGAGTGCAGTGGAGGATGGCCCGAGTACTTGGGCCCTGCACCCCATGGGAGACCAGGAGAAGCACCTGGCTCCTGCCATCGGATCAGCGCGGTGCGCCAGCCGCAGTGCGCCGACCGCAGCGGCCATTGGAGGGTGAACCAATGGCAAGGGAAGACCTTTCTCTCTCTCTCTCTCACTGTCCACTCTGCCGGTCAAAAAAAAAAAAAGTGGAGCAGCCAAACCGGCACCCATATGGAATGCTAGTGTTGCAGGCAATGGCTTTTACCCACTGAGCCACAAAGCTGGCCCCTACTAAATCCTATTTATTTATTTATTTATTTTTTGACAGGCAGAGTGGACAGTGAGAGAAAGAGACAGAGAGAAAGGTCTTCCTTTGCCGTTGGTTCACCCTCCAATGGCCGCCGCGGCCGGCGTGCTGCGGCCGGCGCACCGCGCTGATCCGATGGCAGGAGCCAGGTACTTCTCCTGGTCTCCCATGGGGTGTACGGCCCAAGTACTTGGGCATCCTCCACTGCACTCCCGGGCCACAGCAGAGAGCTGGCCTGGAAGAGGGGCAACCGGGACTAGACCCCGGTGTGCTGGTGCCACAAGGCGGAGGATTAGCCTAGTGAGCCACGGCGCCAGCCACTAAATCCTTTTTAAAGAAGCTGTTTAAGATATAAATGGGGGGGGGCCGGTGCCGTGGCTCACTTGGTTAATCCTCCGCCTGTGGCGCCAGCATCCCATATGCACGCCGAGTTCTAGTCCCGGTTGCTCCTCTTCCAGTCCATCTCTCTGCTGTGGCCCGGGAGGGCAGTGGAGGATGACCCAGGTGCTTGGGCCCCTGCACCCATGTGGGAGACCAGGAGGAAGCACCTGGCTCCTGGCTTTGGATCAGCGCAGTTCCGACCGTAGCAGCCGTTTGGGGGGTGAACCAACGGAAGGAAGACCTTTCTCTCTGTCTCTCTCATTGTCTATAGCTGTCAAATAAAAAAATTAAAAAATAACAAATGCAGAGTTTTTCTTGAGAAATTATAAAATGTAGAATTTGTCTTACTGAATATATTTGAAAATTTTTTCTACCTAAAATCATAATAGATTTATCTTCTATGGATAACCTAAAGACAGTAAGTAGAGAGGCCGGCACAGTGGTGTAGTGGGTAAAGCCACTGGCTTTTATGGCAGCATCCTGTATAGGCACCTGTTTGAGTCCCAGTTGTTCCACTTCAAATCCAGCTCTCTGCTATGGTTGGGAAAGCAGTAGAAAATGGCCCAAGAGCTTGGGCTCTTGCAACCATGTGAGAGACCCAGAAAGAAGATCCTGGCTCCTGGCTTTGGATCGGCCCAGCTCTGACCATTGTAGCCATCTTGGGGAGTGAACCAGTGGATGAAAGATCTCTCTGTCTTTCTCTGCCTCTCTGTAACTCTGCCTTTCAAATAAGTAAATAAATGTTTAAAAAGAAAAAAAAAACTGTAAATAGAAGCTGAATTTCAGTAGACTTCAATTTTTTCTCTTTGATTGTTATTTTATTTTCCATTTTAGAAAACAGAAGGGCTTAATACTATAGAATCCTGTTTTTCATGGAGTATACTACTTCAAATAAACTTTGTAAATGTAGTTTGTTTTGGTTTTGAGAAGGGTGTGTTGTTTTCATGAGGTAAAGTGTCAGAATCCAGTTAATTAGAAGTCTTAGTATTCTTTTTTTTTTTTTTTAAGATCATTCATATTTTTGAAAGGCAACATGACAAAGATAGAGAGAGGTGGGGGGATATCTTCTGTCTACTGGCTTGCTCCCCAAAATGACCATGACTACCATGTCTGGATCAGACTGAAGCCAGGAGCCAAAAACTCCAATCCTGGTCTCCTACATGAATCACAGGGACCCAAGCACTTGTACCATTTTCCTCTGCCTTCTCAATCAAATCAACAGTAAGCTGAATCAAAAGTGGAGCAGCTGGGATTCGAACTGGCACTTTGATATGGGATGCCAGCATAAGAAGCAGTGGATTAACCTGCTGTGCCAAAGTCTCATTCAGCCCCTTAGTATTTTGAAATGCCTCACACAACTGCATATGTGTTTAAAGAGTTCATTTAAAGGGTTAATTCTGAGTTCAACTGTGAAGTTTTTCTAATTTAAGAGAGATGGGTAACCCAGAGAGCTGGCCTGGAAGAGGGGCAACCGGGACAGAATCTGGTGCTCCGACCGGGACTAGAACCCGGTGTGCCAGCACCGCAGGTGGAGGATTAGCCTAGTGAGCCATGCTGCTGGCTTCACATATTTCTTTATGGAGCTTTAAAATAATATGTACCTCACTGAATGTTTTCTGTTCGTTTTACTTTTGTAGTTTATCTCTGTTTTTTCTATATATTCTAGGGTCAGTGATGAAAAAGATGCACGAGGATACCTTCAAGCCTTAGCTTCTAAAATGACTGAAGAATTGGAAGCATTAAGAAATTCTAGCTTGGGTACACGAGCAACGGTAAGCTCCTGACATTTTTCATGGTCACTTAAATATTAGAAAAAATAAGTCTCAGTGGTGCACTACGGGTGCCGAGAAGGGGAGACATGTGAGCGCAGGCAATATGGCTGGGCCTTCGGACTCCCCTCGGTGGGTTCCGGGCCTTCACTGCCAAGGCAGATCCTCAGAGAAGTGGCCGGGTGACGGCAGAGGTGATCGAGCACCTGGAGTGTCTAGCGCTCGTGGACTTAGGCAGTCAGGAGGCCGTATCACAGCTGGAGAAAGCCATCGCCTTCGCCGACCAGCTGCGTGAGGTGCACACGGATGGGGTGGAGCCTATGGAGTCGGTCCTGAAAGACAGATGTCTATACTTGAGATCCGACAGTGTAGTAGAAGGCAACTGTGCTGAAGAACTACAAAACTCCCATCGCGTGGTGGAGGAGTATTTTGCGCCGCCGCCCCCCCCCCCCCCCCCCCCCCCAGTAATTAATATCCCTTTGCCAAAGCTGGATGAACAATGAACAAGAGTCCTTCCCACACAACTGATTAGCTGTTTTTGGAAGGGAGCACCCTGTGAACATGTAGAAGCATAATGATGGAATTTTATTGTAAACACTAATGTTCCCATTTCCTTCGGTCATCTGAGAAAAATGGATGCATTTCTTAATCAACTCTTCTGAAGATGGAATTGGAAAAGACCTAGCCAAAATGAGGCAATCAGTTCCTGGTGCTAACAGAAGTAAAAGAGCAAAAATCAGCTTCCAAAGAAATGGATCAAGTATTTTACTTAGAGGCCTGTTCAGCGTGGAAAACATTATTCTCCCTTATCTCTCTCTAAAAAGACTGTATACCAAACTGCATAAGTAGCTTTTCTGTTTAAGTAACTGGAAGACAGAGCACTTGATCACTGTGTGACAATCTCAACTGTCATTTTCACTGCTGTTTCTGTGGACTCAAGCAGCTGTATCTCTATTAAATATAACTTGAATTTGCTTGTGGGTACCTGCTTTGTTCCAAGCACAGAGCTAACTTTCTGCTAAGGTCTGAAGAGAATTCAAAATAGACACAGCTTGGGAACTCCTACCCTAGATCCATCTGCCATCCCACAAAGTGATTCTACAGAAAAAGCTCTGGGCCTGAAATAAAGTCTCTTATTCTTACCTTTTAAAAAAATAAGTCTCACAAAACACTATTATAAGTCTGATTACTTATATCAGTTTGTCTAACCCTTAACTCACTGTAAAGTTTTTCATAAGAAGTCATTTCAGGTCTTTTCCAGTTTAGGAAACTATTATACCTAGCTGTTTAACTGCAGTTCATGTGGTTAACTACAAGGGAAATAACTATGAAAAAGAGCTCACTTTTTATGTAAGAGTTTATAATTTCTGAATTGAATGAAAAACAATATATTCCCACAGGTAATATTTCTATTCTGTTGTTAGAGAATGATAGCACGTATAAATGGCTTCCAGATTTATTTGGATTACCAAATTGAAATGCCAAAAATAAAATCAGATGGAGCTAAAGACCAAGTCATATCATTTCTTAGGATATGCCCTGGAAAATGCGTCGTTTTGCAAAACTGGATATGTCCGCTAGATTGGAGTTGCAGTCGGCCCTGGATGCAGAAATAAGAGCCAAACAAGCCATCCAAGAAGAACTGAATAAAGTTAAAGCATCTAACATCATAACAGAATGGTAAGATTGAATAATAGCATCCTAGTAGAATCATTTCTAAGTTTGTAAAAAATGATTTGGAAATTTGTTTAATTTCCTACCTGTTGCTTTTTTGAAAAAAAGTGATGACCAGAAAAAGATGTGAATATTAGAAAATAAATGCTTTCAAGTCCTGTAGGTAGTGATGAGATTTTAGTATAGCCTTGTTTTTTTCTGAGTTGTCCATAAAGTAAACTTACTAGTATTAGGTATTAATATATTATTTACTTTTCCACTTATTTATAAAATTAGTTGACTCTCAAATTCTATTCTGTTAAATATAAAGTCCCTGTATTCAAGGATAAAATGTTTCTATAGAAATACAAGCTATGATCAGAACATATATAGTCTTCTGAAAATTGTGATTGCTACCATTGGTCTTTTATAAAGATTTCATTCATAGTGAATTTCATAATAGGATATTATCTGTTCATTTTAATTATTTTCATTTTCCTTTATTTTAAAAAAAGATGTTTATTACAGTCTCTGATGCAGTTAGCTAATGAATATATTCTCTCAGTTTTTGTCATAATACTAGAAAAAAGTATACTCTTAAGACATAGATGATACAATGAAAAATAATAATTGGATTTAATAATAACAATGATTTGAAACAGCTCATTCTAGATAAGAGGAACAATTCAAAGTTCATATCACAAATGAAACTATAAATATGAAAATCTTTTGGACTTTCAATACACCAAAAGTTCCAAGAGTAAGAATGCCTATAAATTCAGTTTTTACTCATGGGAAATCAGAGTCCTTAAACTAAAGTCATTAATAATTTGAATCAGATTAAAGGCCAGATACATGGTGTCCTTCTTGGTTTATAAACTTTTTATTTATATACTTTATTATAAATAATACAACCATAAATTAAGTATGTTTTACTTAAATGTGCTAGTGGGGTGGTGAAAGGGAGGAAAAACTTTTGCTAGAGAATCTGAATTGACCCAACTTAAAGAAGTACTGAATATCATGTTTTGGTGTTGCAACGTGGAATAAGAGCAAACCTTTCTTCTTATGCTCAGGACATCTAAGTTTATACATTTCATAAATCAGGTATATAAATCGAAATGAGAATTGTAAACTTACATGTATATAATCTGCTCTGTTGGTTGTCTGAATGATATCTAACATAATGCTAAAAAGTAACTGTCAATTTTGTAACATCTTTTAAAATTTAATTTACCTCAGGTCCAATAAACTTTTTCTAATTATTGTAGGCCTTGAAGGGCCTCTGTAGCCTCCTTTTCAACTATTGGACTCTGCTGTTATAGTTCACAAACAATTATATTCAGTCCTGAAATGAATGGGCCTACCTGTTTTCTAGTAAAACTTGATTTATATGGAAATAAGTTGCAAGCTGTATTTGTCCTGCCTGTGGTCCCCTAATTTAGGATAACAGACATTTAGACCAAATAAGTCCAGCAGCATACAAGATTACTCACTTGGGGCCAGCATTGTAGTGCAGTGGGTTAAGCTGCCACCTGTGATGCCAGCATCTCATATGAGCACCCGTTCTGGTCCTGGTTGCTCTACTTCTGATCTAGCTCCCTGCTATTGCACCTAGGGAAGCAATGGAAGGTAGTCGAGTTGATTGTTCCCCTACTCACATTGGAGAACCAGATGAAGCTCCTGGTTCCTTGATTTGGCCTGGCTCCACCCTCTCCATTGTGGTCATTTGGGTAGTGAACCAGCGGATGAAAGATATCGCTCTGACTCTCTCTGACTCACCTTTATCTCTGTGTATCTCTACCTTTCATTTAAATAAATAAATCTTTAAAAAAAAAAAAAAGGTGACTGTCCAGCAGTAAAAATGAATGACATTTTCTCTCTTTTCCTCTTATTTAAGTAAACTAAAAGATGCAGAGAAGAAGAACTTGGAGCTGCTATCAGAAATGGAACAACTGATAAAGGACACTGAAGAACTTAGATCTGAAAAGGGTATGGGAGTGTCTGTTTGCATCTTACACAACTTACTATTCCATTTTGAATACATCTTACTAAATACGAGTCAGTTTATCATGTAGGTGGGAGAATTGTTTACATAAACAGTTCTGGTGCTCATTTATGAATACATATATGTATGCATGATGCATGCATACATATTTGGCAAGACTGGTGTCTGGGTCATTTTTTTAACTTGTTATTTTAAAGGTTTCATAGTAACAAAAGATATTTTGCCATAAATTTGACTTTTTTCAGTGCCATGGACTGTTTCATAAGTAACATTTTTGTGATTGGGTAAAGTTTTTTTGTAATGTACTTTATTTGATTATCAGATGTCCTTGTATGAGGTAGTCACTCTAACAATGGCAGTGTGTGTTAATGTAGAAAACTTGGTGAGGATACTCTAACAAATAAATATTCATTTGCACTTTTTGTGTACCTAGAATGTGCACAGCTTATGGGGCAATTCATTCCCAGATTTGTTGAAGAAACAATATATGAAATAACTAAAGATGAATCTAATTAGTATTAATAGGATCTTTCAGTAATGATTAATTATTTTGGCATGTCAGTGTCATCTTCCAGTTTGTTATTTAAGTTGCTTGCTCTTTGAAACTTCCTAGGATTTATTACTATTTTTTTGAAATCTTTACTTGAATATTTTTGATAATGTGGTAGCAAACTCATAGAGCTTGATAACTTTATTACATGAAGCTTTGTTTCCATAATGTGGACATTAAAAATGTGAAGAGGCAGATGTTAGGCACAGCAATTAAGGTGCCACTTGGGATGCTTGCATCCCATATTGTAGAGCCTGGTTTCAAGTCTGGGCTCCACTTCTGATTCCAGCTTCCTACTAATGCATGCCCTTGTCCAAGTACTTGGATCCCTGTCTACTCACATGAGAGAACTCGATGAGTTCCAGGCTCCCGGCTTCAGCCAGGTCCAACTCTGGCAGTTGCAATCATTTGAGGAATGAACCAGTTGAAGAGAGATACTGCTCTCTGCATTTCTTTTTTTTTTTTTTTTTTTCATGTTCCTTGACATTTTAAAGCTTCAGTCTACTGCCTCTGCCCACCCCAATTTTTTTTTCTGCATTTCAATTAAAAAAAAAAGAATATGAAACTTAATAAAATTCGAACTTTTTTTAAGATTTATTTATTTATTTATTTGAAAGGCAGAGTTACAGAGGGAGGGAGAGACAGAGAAAGAGATATTCCATCCTCTTGTTCAGCTCCCTAAATGGCTTCAATAGCTAGAGCAGGGCCGGGCTAAAGCCAGGAGCAAGGAGCTTCTTCCTGGTCTTCCATGTGGTGTAGCAGCCCAAGGATTTGGACCATCCTCTGCTGCTTTCCGAGATGCATTAGCAGGGAGCTGGATCAGAAGTGGAGCAGCTGGTACTCAACCCAGCACTCATATGGAATGCCCATGTTGCAGGTCCCAGTCTAGGCCTGGGAGGCAGCAGTAATGGCTCAAGTATAATTGGGTTCCCACCACCCACCTGGGAAACCTATTGAGTTCCCAGCTCCTGGCTTTAGCACCTGCCACTTGCAGACATTTGGGAAGTGAACCAAAGGACAGGAGCATGTGCTTATTATATTACTCTGTCTTCTAATTTTATATGTATATGTATATATGGTTTTATGTGTCTGTAAATATGTAAAATTATTATTATTGACAGGCAGAGTGGACAGTGAGAGAGAGAGAGAAAGGTCTTCCTTTGCCGTTGGTTCACCCTCCAATGGCTGCCGCGGCCGGCGCGCTGCGGCCGGCGCACCGCGCTGATCCGAAGGCAGGAGCCAGGTGCTTCTCCTGGTCTCCCATGGGGTGCAGGGCCCAAGCACTTGGGCCATCCTCCACTGCACTCCCGGGTCACAGCAGAGAGCTGGCCTGGAAGAGGGGCAACCGGGACAGAATCCGGTGCCCCGACCGGGACTAGAACCCAGTGTGCTGGCGCCGCAAGGCGGAGGATTAGCCTAGTGAGCCACGGCACCGACCATTATGTAAAATTATTAAAATATTTGATATTCAATAAATTTTCATTGATTACATTTCTTAATTAACAAGAAAAGAAAGAGCCCAGAAACAGTGAGTAGGAGTTTAGATCAGGAGCACAGTCATGCTAAAATTAGAACCAACCTAGGTTTTTATTTCATGAAGAATGAAGGAAGACAAATTATTTACTGAAAAGATGTCAAATATATACAAGACATGGGCAACTTGTGGTCCTAAGGGCAGTGTCATAGGAAAGAGAAAGCAGTGCAGAGTAGGACTTGGATACTAGATGACATTGACTGCATCATTTTTAGACTAGACCTAAGTGTAATTAATTCAGTTCATCGCACTGTTTTATTGAAGTTTATCACATTATTTTATTAAAGTATGTTAACCAAAGGTTTTTTATTTGAATGTTGAATATTGCGTAATAGCATTTTATTGTATGCTGTAATTTCATATACTTCTTAAGTACTACAATGTAATATTTACATAATGAGGCCAAGAATTTTTTTTATTTGTTTATTTGCTCTTATATCCCAAATATCATAAACAGTGTTTGGCACATAATAGGCTCTCAATAAATATTTGTTGACTGAATGAATTTCTGAGCATATTGCCTTACCTCATAATTCTGGTGTATTATCAGAGAGTAATATGAAATACACACAACTTACTTCATGTCAGTTCTTAAAGCTATGGGAGTCAAAATACACAATTGGTTTTTTTTCTGTTTTTTCCTCCTTTGTATTTATCATTACTTAGATGTTTTAAGAATTATTTTAGAGGGGCCGGCGCCGCGGCTCAATAGGCTAATCCTCTGCCTTGCAGCGCCAGCACACTGGGTTCTAGTCGCAGTCGGGGCACTGGATTCTGTCGCAGTTGCCCCTCTTCCAGGCCAGCTCTCTGCTGTGGCCCAGGAGTGCAGTGGAGGATGGCCCAAGCACCTGGTTCCTGGCTCCTACCTTCAGATAGGCGCAGTGCGCTGGCCACAGTGCGCCGGCCGCAGTGCGCCAGCTGTAGTGGCCATTGGAGGGTGAACCAATGGCAAAAGGAAGACCTTTCTCTCTCTCACTGTCCACTCTGCCTGTAAAAAAAAAAAAAAAATTTAGTATTTTAGAAAGTATGCATTTAAAGTTAATACCATAGCCAAGAGATAGATATGATTTTTTTAAAAACTTTTTAAATTCATCTGAGAAAAACAAGGTTTTGGGAGTCTTCATTCTGTCAGTTAAACAGTAACAAATCAGATTAATGAAAGTGTCTTCATAATTATTATTATTATTATTTTTAATCTTTGCATTATTTTCTTTTAAATGATTTTGTTATTTTAATACATACCCTGCTTCATTGGACTTTCAAAACAGAAACCTTATTTGGTGATAAATTAGGTTAGAAAAGTCAGACATAGATAGACCACTATTCTTTATATGTTTTCAAATCTACCAAAGAGTAAGCAAAAGTACAAATTCGATAAATCAAAGTATTCAACAAACAAATATTTTATGGAAATCAGTATAATTTAACCTTTAAATGATATTCTAGGAAACTGATTATTTTAGTTTTAAAATATTTAAGAGTTAATACTTCAGATCAGTTTTGAAATACTATAGTTTGTTAATAGCTCTTAATAGTTTAAGACAAAAAAGGTTACCCATGAAAATTAGTTGTTATTGTTTTAGTTTTTTAAAAAGTTGCTGCTGTCTTCTAGGTATAGAGCACCAAGACTCACAGCATTCTTTCTTGGCATTTTTGAATACGCCTACCGATGCTCTGGATCAATTTGAAGTAAGTATTAAACTTTTCAGGTATCTTTTGTGGTGAATTTAAATTTACTTTGTTATTTAAAGTTCTCTAGTAATGAAACTGTTTTATTGGTTCCAAGAAAAAAGAAACTAGAATCTATGTAAACAACAACATACTAGGGAAATAATATGTTCTCCATTCTTATAGAGACTATAATCGCGTTTATATTTAACAGAACATGTAAGAATGAGAATCTTTGTAAGACTTAAAAGTAGTTTCATCTTCTCTGAGAAACAGTAAAGCAGAACAAATCCCAATTTTTGAAGTAATTTTATTACTTTTCTTTCTCATCTTAAAGCCCTAAATAAGAAATAAGTGAAAGTGTTGATGATCACAATTGGTTCTTATTCCAAATCAATTCATTTGTTGGAAAGTATACAATTAGGAATGTTTTTGTTACAAGTATTACAAAGATTCTGTTAGGCAGATTCCACAATAATGAAATAGTGGTTATGTAACTCTTTGTTAACCCTTTGTATTTAAAAATTTTTGTTGGAGAAAAATCAGATTCATATTATATAGTATGATTTTATCTCAGAAAATTTAAGATGATGATTATATATTCAACCAATAATCATGTATGTATGTCTAAGGCACTGTTCTAAGTACTGGAGGTACCATAGTGACCAAGTCTCTCTCAAATAGTTTATATTCTGATGAGAAGAATTAGAAGCAAAGATTCTGTATCTTGCTTTTAGTTGTTTACCTTCTAAAATGCTTACACTTAATTTGATTACTAACAAGTTTCATATTATTACATTTTGGACACAGTATATGAATAATATACATTTCTTTGTCAAAGGGAAAAAGAATCATTCTTTAATAATAAATGTATCTCTGATTTTTTGGGAACAATGAGAGTGACTGCTTTTCTCATTTATTTATTTGAATTAATGTCATTTCCCTTTCAATTGTTTTACAAATTTTTGATTTATTCTTTGTTCTTATTAAATTGCTTCATCCATATTTTCTATTTTTTTATTGCTGTATTCGTTAAATAGGATTCCTTTTCTTCTTCCTCATCTTCACTGATTGATTTTTTGGATGACGTAAGTCTTTGATTTTCAAACCAATGCATCCTTCAGTAAAAGACATCAGTGAATTGATTTGAAGAATTTATTATATTATTAATATTTATTTCGTAATGCAGTCAGTTTTAGAAATATCACAATTAAAAATTTACCTGGGCCAAACTATGCTTCTTATCTTAAAATAATAAAGAATTTATCATTATTAAACATAAGAAAGTAATGATAAACTTTGAAAAATGCTTTGGCCTTTGGAGAATCTCTGTATTTTCATTTTTTGCAAGAATTCTTAAGACTGAAATGCTTAATTATTGTCACTATATATACAAATACTTGCACATTTTTATTTTTCATGATTTCTATTTTACTTTTAGTTTTCTTTTCAGCACTATACTGTTTAATTTCTGTTTTGGTTAAAAATAAACCCCTTGTACTGTAATCAGAAGAAATATCACTTTTATTTTCTAATAGATGTTATTATAAAACAGTAATAGAGAATAAATTCATTTTAATGCTGATAGTATTTCTCTTCTAATGTAGAAAGTGATTGTAGTTAACAGATGCTATATATGCACTATAAATTGACTGCATTATTATTTTCTCTACTGAATTCTATAAATTGAATAATTTAGAAGATCCTATTAAACATATATCATTTATTCTCTTTACAGTACTGCCTGGGATATACATTCTCTTTATTCCACATTAGATTGCACAGTGTTATTTGTTGTAAAACATTTTGTTATCCTATTAAACATTCAGTCTTTCCAGAAATGAGGCAATGAAATGAGGCAAGAAAATTGATTCAAATGCAAATAGCATGCATGGAACTGTTTTTAAAACCAGGAAAATCTTTCAATGTTTTATTCCTTATCTTTTGTTAAGTAGAATATTTATCATATTCAGAAGAGAATTTAGTATAATTTTCCATTAAAGGAACCTCCTGATTTGAGTTTTTTAAATTATGGAACAAAATAGCGATTTGTGTATGTTTTGAAACATAGCCAAGTGTGTACAGTTCCGTTTTAAATGGAAACTTTTATTCTTGAGACAGGAAATTATTCTGGTTAATTCTGTGGCATAATGAAAAAAGAACTCGCTTAATATTGAGTATTACTGCATTTACATTCTTCTATTCAGTATTTTTAAATACAATATGATATTTCCATATCGGTATCACTTATGTAAGAAAGAATGGGAAGGAAATTTGAGTAAATTATTTTAGTTTTTCCCATTAGAATACCATTTTCAGTTTTCTTTCTGACAAACTCTTATCTCCATCCCCTTCTTCCCAAAGAAAGGTCTTTAATTGTAACACATAGAAATAATATATGTTTTAGCAAATAAAGGAGCAAATAAAGAAGATCCCGTAGGAATGTGTCCCTCAGCCCAAGTCCATAGCACATTTCCAAGCTCATATTCCTCTTACATAGCCACCACCCAGCTCCCACTGAGCCGTCAAGTCACAGCAGTTTCCCTGTTCCTCGTCTTCCAGGCATAACCTTTCTTATCCTTCACCCTGTATTATACATCATAAGCTCAGTTCTAACATACATCTAAGGTTTTTAAGAGTACAAACTGTTGGTAAATGTAAAAAGGAGTTGAGTTTACAAAAGCTTCCAAATCTTTGTGATTTATTCTGCAGCTCTTAAAAGGCATGATTTTTAACCTTTGTTCTCCCAATTTATTAATTAAGCAAATAAGCTGGCTCAAATCCTGTCAATAATACTCTCTACATATGTAGTTTGGAAGACACTGTCTTACCCTTCTTCATCTCTCCTTGCTCTTCTTACAAGTAGGAAGTATAATGTACCAATCTCCCAGGGTTGTTTGAAGATTCAGATAAGCAGTGTATGTAATATCCTCAATAATAATGGTTACTGTTTCTTTATTCTTCATAGGCTGTTGCCTCCCTTCTTACATTCTCCTTAGCTTCCCTTCTTATCAATCGGTTCAGTTTCAATTAAATGCTCTCTCAGTTCTTCACCACTTCAGCCTTCCACTCTCCAACAGAATGAATCACAGTGCTCTCCTTCAGAAATATTGAATCATATTACCCTTGGAAAATGATTTTTATCTGCCAGAGGGAAGACTGCAGTAAACTTCCATTTTAAGAATATGTCCTTAACTACTGTTTTATGGTGCAAACTTCTGTTTCTGTTGTTTCTTGTTCATAACTATGACTATCCTTCAAAGAATTACTGTTCATTCATTTTATGTTCAAAGTCATAGTAAAATGATTTTGAATAGGTATTCAATTTTTGACATGCTTGGGTTCTGCAACCTAAATATTTAATGTAAAACTTTCTTTCCTTTTTTTTCTCCTATGAGCTTTCCATTTGTTTGAGAGGCATAGTTACAGACAGAGATCTTCTATCTGCTGGTTCACTCCCCAAATTGCTGCAATAGCCAGAGCTGGGACAATCCAAAGCCAGGAGTCTTCTCCAGGTCTCCCGTGTGGGTGCAGGAACCCAAGCACTTGGGCCATCTTCTAATGCATTCCCAGGCCATTTTCAGAGCTAAAGATTTCTATTAGGCATTTAGATTCTTAAGGATATAAAACACATGCTTTAAAGTGGTAATATGATTGCACATTAAGATAAGGTTCTGGTTTACCGTGAATCCGATTTCAGCATTTATGGAAAACCATAGTAGGGGCCAGTGCTGTGGCATATCAGGTAAAGCTGCCACCTGCAGTGCTGGCATCCCGTATGGGTGCTGGTTCGAGTCCTAGCTGCTCCATTTCCGATCCAGTACTCTGCTATTGCCTGGGAAAGCAGTAGAAGATGGCCCAAGTCCTTGGGCCCCTTCATCTGCATGGGAGACCCGGAAGAAGCTCCTGGATGCTGGCTTCAGATCAGTGCAGTTCTGGCCATTACGGCCAACTGGGGAGTGAACCAGCGGATGGAAGACACCCCTGCCCCTCTGCCTCTCCTTCTCTCTCTGTGTAACTCTGACATTCAAATAAATAAATAAATCCAGGAGAAAAATAAAAGACACTGTTGGGGAGGGTAAGCAGGGAGGGGGAGAGTGAGTTAGAGTTTTCCTCTAATTGCATGTAAAGAAAAAGTTTACCCTTGTCTACTGAAAACATAAAAATTGTCTGACTTCTAGGTTTGAGGTGCCTAAGGGATAGCCATGTGGAAAAGTTTAGCTTACCTTGAGATATATGAGTCAGAAACTTGAGGAAGTGGATAAACTGGCAATAGAGAGTTGGAATTGACAGCACAGTTGAAACTGGGTGAGATACCGCAGGGAGAAGATGGCAGCATGGGAAGAGCAGTAAGGCTTGAACAGAACCTTGGGATCTCCTGTATTGGAGAGGGGTTAGAGGAGGAACACTCACCAAAAGAGCAGGAAGAGCAATGGTAAGAAAAGGATGAGGTTACTATCACAAAAACTAAGATACTGTCGAGTTTTCTGGAGGTGAATGAACGGCAGCCTCAGAAGAGTTGACTGATCAGAGAGGGCAAACAACTCACCAGTGTTAGAATGATCAAAACAGAAGCCAGATGGTATTGTGTGATGAAGTAAATTGAGGGGTTAAGGTGTAAAGACAGTGATTGCATATCATTTTTGAGAAGTCTGGAGAGATTTAAATCCTAGCTTCACTATTTAACATGTTTTATGATTTTAGGTAAGTGATTCTGTTTTCATCTTTAAAATGGGGAGCTTAGTACCTGTTTTATAGGGTTCTATGACAATTAAGAATTCATATATATATAGCACTTTGGAGAGTATCTGCATACATTTCGCACACAATAAATGTTGGCTATTGTGATTATTAAGGAAGAGAGGAGACAAATAATGGAGGAAGGATTGGGGATTGTTATTTGGTTGTTTTTAGAAGCACGGAGGATAAGGGAAGTGATGCTATTAATTTCAAGGGAAAATAAGTGCTTTGAATCTGACTTTCATCACCATAATAAAGACTAACTAGACTGAAAAATAAAAACTTAGAACTCTATAGTTCTTTTTTTATAATGCGTCATCCAATTGATAAGTTTTTTAAAAAGATTTATTTATTTATTTGAAGGGCAGAGTTAGAGAGAGAGAGACAAGACTGAGATCTTCCATCCGCTGGTTTGCTCCCCAAATAGCCGTAAAGACCAGAGCTGGGCCAACCAGAAGCCAGGAGCCAGGAGCTTCCTCTGGGTCTCCCACGTGGGTGCAAGGCCCAAACACTTGGGCCATCTTCTGCTTCCTTCTCAGGCCATTAGCAGGAAGCTAGATGGCAAGTAGAGCAACTGAGACTTGAAGGGCTCCCATGTGGGATGCCAACACCACAGGAAGTGGCTTTACTTACTATGCCAACTCCTCTGTAGTTATTCTAATCCTGGTTTGCTCTTAATTAACTATTTGGGACAGTGTTCAAGTCACCTTTATTTCTAGTTTCCTATAGAAAGAATTTCCTATCTTACCAGTCTGCCAGAGTTATTTTAACAGTAACACTGATAATGTTGAATGATATTTCTTATTCTCAAACTTTTCTTTGAGATCTAGAATTCTTTTAGATCCATTCTATAAACTGCCCTCCAGGTCCCCATAAAAAAATCTTGTGTATCCCTCTAAGTTCCCATACAAACCTTGTGTCTCAGTGATTGTACTTGTTCCATTGTTGCTGGTGCAATGACTTCCTTGCCAGTTTGTGAACTGCTCGGCCTTATTTATCTTTCAATCCTTTAAAAAGTCTGCATAATGCCTGATACATTACAAATTCACAAGTATTTGGTTGAACTGATAGAGGAGATTGCCTAAATACATGCATGCCATATTAGAGAAGCTCTGTGAGAATCACAAAGTTTCAGAAACTTGACAAATATTTTAAGTGCTTGTTACCTTTCTTAATATGACAAAAAGATTAAAGTCCTCCTTTTAACAAAGGCCTGAAGTCTAGTCAGAATGAACAATATTGTTTTTGTTTTAGTTCTTTATCAGTTGTTCTGAATTCCTGACAGTGCTCATCATTTAAAAGAATAATTTTTAAACAATGATATTGGTAGGTAAATGATGTTGTTGTTTCTTTCTTTTTTTTTTTTTTTTTTTTTTTTTTTTTGACAGGCAGAGTGGACAGTGTGAGAGAGAGAGAGAGACAGAGAGAAAGGTCTTCCTTTTCTGTTGGTTCACCCTCCAATGGCCGCTGTGGCCGGCGCACCGCGCTGATCTGAAGGCAGGAGCCAGGTGCTTCTCCTGGTTTCCCATGGGGTGCAGGGCCCAAGCACTTGGGCCATCCTCCACTGCACTCCCGGGCCACAGCAGAGAGCTGGCCTGGAAGAGGGGCAACCGGGACAGAATCCGGCGCCCCGACCGGGACTAGAACCTGGTGTGCCGGAGCCGCTAGGCGGAGGATTAGCCTGTTGAGCCTTGGCACCGGCCGGTAGGTAAATGTTTAAAACAGGCTTAGTAGTTACATATTTAATCCTTGTGATACTAAATCAGATGTACTTAAATCCTTTTGTTGTCATATATTTCAGCTTACCACAACCAACCTTTCCATTAAGAGAAATTGTCCACCACTTTGGTGGACACCACTTTCATTTGCTCATGGACCAAAGAAGACATTGCCAAATTTAAACATAGTTTCAACAACTGTTTCTTTACTGTCTTATTCTTTAGATTTCCCTGAAAATATATGTACTTTCAAACTATACAAAAACGTGGCTTTACGTGTATGTTTCTATACTTTGTCTGTTAATGCATTAGTAGTCACTGAAAGTCTTTGGTGCGTAACTATTTGTAACATGTAGTATTCTCCTTTCTCTGTTGAAGCGCTCTCCGTCCTGTACTCCAGCTAGCAAAGGCAGACGTGTAAGATACTATTGCACTCTGTGTACCCACCCTGAGGCTTTCTACCCCTATCTCTTTACCCTTTGCCTGTGGTTGCAGAACTTGAAGTTTTTGTGATGTACTATGACACTTACTGCATGCTTTGTGCTGCTGCTCCTGCTGTTGCTACTCTGCTATTCTGTGTATGTGTTGGGTTTTTTGTTTGTTTGTTTTTCTTTTTTGGCTTTGGCCGCAAAGCTTTAGGAATGTTGATAAAAACTTCTGTAGCCAAACTCCTAAAATGATCTTTTAATTTTTTGTGGGAGTAAATGATTCTAAGATATGCTAAATTGATCAAAGAAAAGTAAATGAATTTCTAAATAAGAACCTGATACGAGCAAATACATAGAGGTTTCTTAATGACTTTAATTATGTAGAAAGAAAATTTGATCATATCTGTAAAATTCCTTATATATGTTTCTTTAACTTAACTATAAGCATCTTCCTATGCTAACCCCTGCTCCCTGTTTTTCATCTGAAATGGATTAGTCACTAACTCTATCTGTGTAAGAGTCTGATACATTCACAATGAGGACTCTGTGCATGGAAAGGTCTCAACTTTTTCTGCAGCAATCCCCATCCCACCAGCAGTTATTTATACACATACATACATACTCTCCAGATGAAAAGCAGTCCACCTAGCTTATAATTGTGTGTTCCAATTTTTATATACTGAATAAAATCATAACATTAGAAAGGAAACAGTGATAGATCTATTTTTGACTTTGATCTGTCAGTTTCATGATCATTGGGATTTTCAACAAGTTAAATCCAGGATTGTTGGACTTTGAGGGATCTACATCAGGAAATTCTCTGGTGTACCGTTGGTACTGGAAGTAGTAGGGTGGCCCCCTGCTCCCTGTGCTCGTACCTTTCTGGTATGGTGGAAGGTTTGTTGTAAAAAAAAAAAAAAAATGTGAATAACACTATATAACATATATTTTCAGACTACTGTTTAATAATGAGTAAACAGTTCATATACCAGTGCTATATGGCTAGTAGAACCATGAGTTCAACTGGTATCTCATTAATTACTGAACTCGTTTCTTGATTACTTTGAGATTTGTAGAGTGTTAAAACCATTGGGTATTTGGTTTTAAAAAAGTACTCTGAATATATGTTAATTATTTAATAAAACTTCTAGAAGGGAAGACTGTAATGTTGTATGTCCAGTAGGTTCAAATCATCAGTCCGTGAATTTACTAAAATTTTAAGTACTTGTTTTTGAATAAATCTATAATTCAGAGAGTTTTTGTTTTTCTGATTAATTTTTTATGGATTTGTTACATTTCATTTGCTTTGCATACTTCTGGGGTCTTCATTACCCAGGAAGTTTATATAAATCTTGAAATAAGAGTATTCTTTTTAGGGAAATAGTTGTATTAAGGCCCCTATTCTTAATTGTATGTCTTTATTCTATAGAACAGGAATTAGCCAGTTAACCAAACCCTGTTGACTTGTAATTACATACAATTTTTTAGTGCAGTTTTTCCTTGGTTAAGAATATCACAAATAAAAAATCGATCAATGAAAAGTGGTAGTGACTGATGCAGATGATGTAAAATAATGAATTATTCAATACTAAATAGAAATATCTCAGTGGCATAGTGAGGAACTTTAATATTCCCTGAAGCATCAGAATATTCCTGTAGGATACAAATGATTATATTCCTTACAGAAAACCTAATATGATTTTCTGTTTCATGTTGTATTTTCAGAAAAGCAAATTTTAATACTTTAATAAATTTAAAATCCTTTGACTGTAAAATATCATATAAATGAGGTGTTCCTAAATAGAATTTGCTGTATTCTTATTTCTAGTATAAGGCATCATTTATATCTGAATACTTAACTTATAATTGGAATTTACTTAACCATTGTATAAGTAAAATTTACCAATAGTATTGTTGTCTGAATATAAATGGTGAGTGTTAGTTCTGTAGTACTTTAATTAATAGAAACAGTGTTTCATTTCAAACTGTTCCTTTAAAGTTTGGAGCAAAGATTATAGTCAGCCAGCATGAGGACTTTGTTTTTATGTTTTCTTAGAACATTTAGAAATTTTCTCGAGTAGATATTCAAATAAATATATTTTTTCAAGAAAGTAGTTTATTTTGATATAAAAATCTATTGTTATTCTTCCATAACAGTTTGAAGAAATACATATAATGTCTTTTCATTACATCTTTTGGTCTACTTTACATTAATATATTTTTAAATTAATTGTAACTAGATGGATAACACTAATTATAACCTTCAGTCATTTATTAGGATTTATTTTAGAATAATAAAATATTTACTAAAATGTTTATTTCCAAATGATACAGCACTTTTCTATTACTTTTTTTTTTTTAACCATAAGCTCAGGTGACAGTTATATCACTAAAAGTTTAGGGTTATAAGTGTTCTGAATAAAAAAAAATGTGTTATTCCTTACTCCTTTATTTCCAAAACATTTCTAGATGAACAAAAAAGAAAAATTATAAAACACTGGATTTTTTTTTCTATTAATTTCTATATTTACCAATACAAACAACATGTTAGATGCAGGCTGTCTTTAATAGGCTGAGCATTTGTCATCTGAATCAAATCTTGGTTTCTTTCCCTTTTCAAAGAAGCTTTCTCATGAGAATGTTGCTACTTGTACAAATCTGTAATTATTTGGGTGGTTAAAAAAAAAGTTCATTGATATATATTATTTTGGAGATTTATTTATTTATTTAAGAGGCAGAGTTAGAGAGAGAGGGAGAGACAGAGAGAGTCTTCCATCTGCTGGTTCACTCCCCTAATGGCTGCAACAGCCAGATCGGGGTCAATCCAAAGCCAGGATCCAAGAACTTCTGGGTCTCCCAAACACTTGGACCGTCCTCTGTTGCTTTCTCAGGTGCATTAGCAGGGAGCTAGATTGGCACTGGAGCAGCTGGGACTCAAACCCATGCCCATATTGGCTGCTGGCACTGCTGGTGGAGGCTTAACCAGCTAAGCCACAGTGCTGGTCCCCATTGATATATATTTAAGGTAATTAGTTCTAGCTATTTTTATTCGATGTAGGTTAAACAAAATAATTTGAGAAATGATCTAAAAATCAGTTGCCTGATCCTGGAAAGAAAAAAGAAGCTTTATTTTATTGTGCTATTCTAAAAATACATTTTGATGATCATTTATTAGAAAAATCCCAATAGATTGGGGGAACTTGATGGTCTTTTTTGCGTGACAGGATTGTACAATGTGGATGATACTACTAAAACTCAGATTTTCTACTTTTTGCTTTCTTTTTTTATGTAGGGTATTAAGTTAAAAATGACATAGGAATAGTAGAGATTTTGTAATGACTGTTCAGAGTGAATCCTTAAAGTATATTTATTTAGGAAAATACATAATTAAAAATACATTTATATGGCCGGCGCCGCGGCTCACTAGGCTAATCCTCCGCCTAGCGGCGCCGGCACACCGGGTTCTAGTCCCGGTCGGGGCGCCGGATTCTATCCCGGTTGCCCCTCTTCCAGGCCAGCCCTCTGCTGTGGCCAGGGAGTGCAGTGGAGGATGGCCCAGGTGCTTGGGCCCTGCACCCCATGGGAGACCAGGAAAAGCACCTGGCTCCTGGCTCCTGCCATCGGATCAGCGCGATGCGCCGGCTGCGGCGGCCATTGGAGGGTGAACCAACGGCAAAGGAAGACCTTTCTCTCTGTCTCTCTCTCTCACTGTCCACTCTGCCTGTCCAAAAAAAAAAAAAAAAAAAAATACATTTATATGAATATTCTACATTTTCACAGTAGATTACAGCTCAAAAATATATAGTGAATTGTTTATATTTTTCAGTTAAAGTTTGTTTCTGGGGCTGGTGCTGTAGCACAGAGGGTTAAAACCCCAGCCTGCAGCACCAGCATCCCATATGGGCGCCGGTTCAAGTCTCGGCTGCTCCTCTTCCAATCTAGCTCTCTACTATGGCCTGGGAAAGCAGTAGAGGATGGCTCAAGTCCTTGGGTCCCCACACCCACGTAGGAGACCTGGAAGAATCTCCTGGCTCCTGGCTTCGGATCAGCTCAGCTCTGGCCATTGCAGTCATTTGGGGAGTGAACCAGTGGAATGGAAGATCTCTCTCTCTCTATCTCTATCTCTCTCTCTGCCTCTGCTTCTTTCTTTATGTAACTCTGACTTTCAAATAAATAAAATAATTATTAAAAAATAGATTTGTTTCCAGTGTATTTACTTGGACAATTTTAAAATATTCTATACAATAAATATTAGCTATTTATTAGCTACTTTTTAATTTATTTTTTATTTATTTATTTGAAAGAGTTACACAGAGAGGGGAGAGGCAGAGAGAAAGAGAGAGAGAGAGGTCTTCCATCTGATGGTTCACTCTCCAGATGGCCGCAATGGCCAGAGCTGTGCTGATCTGAAGCCAGGAGCCAGGAGCCTGGAGCTTCTTCTGGGTTTCCCACACTGATGCAGGGGCCCAAGGACTTGGGCCATCTTCTACTGTTTTCCCAGGCCATAGCAGAGTAGCTACTCATTTTTCACTATTTTCCTTTTTTAGCATTCTTTGTATATAATCACATCTGATTATTGAATTGTGAGATCTTTGCTCTTTATGTGTATCACATTGTTTAGCTTTTCTTGCATTAATTCTTAATGCTAAATTTTTACAACAAAATTTTTTAGTTTTCATAGTTTAAATATTAATATTGATTACATTTGTTTTTAAAGTTCTTTGTATAAAAATTAATGTTACTAACTGCTGGTTTTGTACCTTACTATATCTGAATCATTGCCAATTATTAAAGTTAATTTTAGGCTATCTTTAAGTCCTACCATATAGTCACTGAATATTCTGAAAGGTTAATAGAATTGATTTCTTTTTAGTGGTTAAAATAGTCACTTATCATAAATGCATGGTAAGCAGTTAGTTATATTTAAAATGAACAACTTCTGGAACTTTTTGGTGAAAATTAAAACTGAAAATATGTGAAATTATGTTATTATTTATATTGTTGTCACTTTTAAAATATTGTTTACACTGAAAGTAACCCTGAAAGACAATTGAATATTAAAATCTATTAATATTATGAACTATTTGCTCCTAAGTGTTTTTAAAAGGATCCCAAAGTATTTTTTAAAGTTTAAGGTTAAAAACTTCTTTTGTTGTGATTTTACTTATCTTTACCATGCTTTTGGCTGGTCTGTTGAAAAATACACTTTTGGAAATGGAAGTGATATTTTTGTGTCTGTGTGGTTTTAGGCTCCTGCATTTTTTTTAAAAAATATTTATTTTATTCATTTGAAAGGCAGAATTAAAGAGTGTGGAAGACAAAGAAAAAGAGAGACAGAGAGCTCTTCCATCTGCTGGTGTAGTGGCCACAACAACCAGGGCTGTGCCAGGGTGAAACTAGGAACCCAGAAGTCCATCCTAGTCTCCCACATGGGTGCAGGGGCCCAAGCGTTTGAGCCATCATCTATTGCTTTACCAGGTGAATTAGCAAGGAACGGGATCAGAAATGAAGCAGCTGAACTTGAACCAGCACCCATATGGAATGCCAGCATCACAAGCAGAGTAAAACCCAGTATGCCACTGTGCCAGCTCCTATGATGATAATTTTTTTAAACTTCAGTTACATAGTCATGGTGGCTTTTTGTAATCGAGAGCATTGTAACTGGCACAGTTGAATTTTTTTACTATATCCAATTAATGCTATCTCAAATATTCTAATATTTTTACTTATTTTTATAATTTTACAAAGGAAACTAAATTTTGTTTAATCTAAAGTTGATTTTTTTACTTGAAGAACATACAACTCTTGTTATTTTTTAAAAAAAAGATTATTTATTTGAAAGGCAGAGTAACAAAATGGAGGGAGAACACACAAGAGGTAGAGACAGAGAAAGAGATCTTCCATCCCTTGGTTCATTTCCCAAATGGACACAGTAGACCTAGGCTGGGCCAGACTAAAACCAGGAGCCAGAAACTCCATCTGTGTCTCCTAGATGAGTTGACAAGAATTCAGGTACTTGAGCCATCATCCCCTGCTTCCCAGGTGCAATAGCAGGGAGCTGGACTGGAATTCAGGAGTAGATAGGACTCCAGCTAGTGCTCCCATATGGGATGCCAGCTTCCTGTGCAGCAGTTTTAACCTTTTGTACCACAGTGCTCACCCCTGGTTTATCTTTTTTACTTTAAATATTTTCCTCTTGAGCCGGCGCCGTGGCTCAATAGGCTAATCCTCCACCTAGCGGCGCCGGCACACCGGGTTCTAGTCCCGGTTGGGGCGCCGGATTCTGTCCCGGTTGCCCCTCTTCCAGGCCAGCTCTCTGCTATGGCCAGGGAGTGCAGTGGAGGATGGCCCAGGTGCTTGGGCCCTGCACCCCATGGGAGACCAGGAAAAGCACCTGGCTCCTGGCTCCTGCCAGGATCAGCGCGGTGCGCCGGCTGCAGCGGCGGCCATTGGAGGGTGAACCAACGGCAAAGGAAGACCTTTCTCTCTCTGTCTCTCTCTCTCACTGCCCACTCTGCCTGTCAAAAAAAAAAAAAAAAAAAAAAAAAAAAAAAATATTTTCCTCTTTGGGAATAATCAACTTGTATCTAATTCAGCTAAGAAAATCATGTTTGAATATATTTTTGTTCCTATTGTTTTCTTTGTTTTTATTGATAAGTAAAAACTAGTTAGCAGGAAAAGACTTTAATAAATGTCAGGAATTCTTCAGCACAAGTTGCATAGCTCAAAGATCAGCCTGCTATAAAATTTCAACCTATATTATTAGAATTAGCAAAGGCCTGCCTTTCTTATTTTTGAAGAGTTTTTAAAGTAATTAGACCCTTCAGTCCTATTGACAGCATTACCTTTTACACAGTAATTTGATTATATGTTTCAGATTTTCTTACAATGGCCCAGTTTTTACACACAACACATCCTTTACTTGGTCACTTCTTTGATTATTTGAATCCATGTTAAGGTCTCACTTTCTAAAAATCTCCCTCTAGTTTCCATAAAGTTATATGCAAGGTGAATAGGAGTCCATGGTGGATGGAGTTCTGATAAAATGGATTTGATAAGCAAAAGCAGTATTGATAAATTGGTCAGAGATCTCTGTCAGGAAAGGAGATAATATTCCTGAGCCTTCATGATCATTAAATTACATTTGAGTGCCTCTTTTGTGGAGGTAACCTTTAGAAGAACAAAAATAGTGCTGAATTTGCTGTCAGCAGATTAGATATAGTACTAACTCTCCAACTTCACAAGGGATATTAGTTTTATGAAATCAACCTCGTTTCATGTGCAGAGCTGATATTTAGATGGCAAACCTCTGTTCAGTAAAACACTGAAGTGTTTCCCTAGAAGTTGGTAAATAACTGCCGCTCCAAGTTCCCTAGATATCCTCCCTGAGACTCTTCTTGTTCCCACTTCTCCAAAATCCCGTAACTAAAGATTTAAGGCCCGGTGATGGCCATGTGTGTCAGTCCTGTCTTGTGGATTGCGAGGATTGCCTGTTCATGCCCATCACAGTGGGAGGAGGTGGGTGGGCAACAGTAGACAGCTGCCTTACTGTTTCGCAGCCTACCTGCCTGTCAGATTTTAGAAGTTCTCTTCGCTGAACAGAGGGTCACTTTTATTTTCATGTGCAGTGTATTCTATATTAATAGTAGGTGCGGGGGCGGGGGCAGCCTGTGGCATGGTGGGCCCTGGTTGAATGCCAGCTATCCACTTCCGATTCAGCTCTCTGTTATGGTTTGGGAAAGCAGTGGAAGATGGCCCAAGTCCATGTGCCCCTTCACACACATGGGAGAACTGGAAGAAGTGCCAGGCTCCTGGCTTCAGATTGGCCCAGCTCAGGCAGTTGCAGACATTTGGGGAGTGAGCCTGTGGATTAAAGACTTCTCTGTCTCTCTGTGCCTCTGTAACTCCACCTTTCAAATAAATAAATAAGATCTTAAGTAAAATAGTAGGCGGGAGAATATCCACAACTTGAGAAAATAATTCATACATTTAGAGATTGAACTCATGTACTCTTAGTTCTGTTGAACTCAAAACAGAGCTAAAAGTTAACTTAAAGAGGAACCTTTTTTTCCAGGTATCTCTATTCCTGATCGTTTATTATTTAATCTAGCGTTTTGTTTTATTTTTTAAAAAGATTTATTTATTTGAAAGGCAGAGTCACAGAGACGCAGAGGCAGAGAGAAATCTTCCATCTCTTGGTTCACTCCCCAAATGTCTGCAATGACTGGAGCTGGGCCAATCCGAAGCCAAGAGCTTGGAGCTTCTTCCAGGTCTCCCACATGGGTGCAGGGGCCCAAGGACTTGGGTCATCTTCTTCGACTTTCCCAGATGCATTGGCAGGGAGCTGATTGTAAGTCAAGCAGCTGGGACTCAAACCAGCACCCAAATGGGATGCTGGCACTGCAGGTGGCAGCTTTACCCACTATGCCAAGTGTCAGCCCCTACCCCAGCATTTTTTTTTTTTTTTTGACAGGCAGAGTGGACAGTGAGAGAGACAGAGAGAAAGGTCTTCCTTTGCCGTTGGTTCACCCTCCAATGGCCGCCGCAGCTGCCGCACCACGCTGATCCGATGGCAGGAACCAGGTGCTTCTCCTGGTCTCCCATGGGGTGCAGGGCCCAAGCACTTGGGCCATCCTCCACTGCACTCCCTGGCCACAGCAGAGAGCTGGCCTGGAAGAGGGGCAACCGGGACAGAATCCGGTGCCCCAACCGGGACTAGAACGTGGTGTGCCGGTGCCGCAAGGCGGAGGATTAGCCTAGTGAGCCACGGCGCCGGCCTACCCCAGCATTTTAAAATGTGTTTACTTATCTAAATGAGCTATTCTAATAACTCCATCAAAATATATTCTAATAGCTGCATCCTATGTCTTTCATTGGTGGCTATTCTAAGGGGTGTTTTATTTGTAATATCGTCTTCCTAAAATAATAACCTTAATGAAAAAAAATTTTAAATATGTATTTACAATTATTAGTACTATTTATTTATTTATTTATTTATTTATTTATTTATTTTGCCAGGCAGAGTTAGTGTGAGAGAGAGACAGAGAGAGAGAGTTATAGACAGTGAGAGAGAGATAGAGAGAAAGGTCTTCCTTCCGTTGTTTCACTCCCCTAATGGCCGCCATGACCCAAGCACTTGGGCCATCCTCCACTGCCCTCCCAGGCCACAGCAGAGAGCTGCACTGGAAGAGGAGCAACCAGGACTAGTACCTGGCACCCCAACTGGGACTAGAACCCGGTGTGCTGGCGCCGCAGGCGGAGGATTAGCCAAGTGAGCCACGGTGCTGGTCAGTACCATTTATTGAATTATCACTTCTGATCTAAATATTACTCTTACTTCACAGCATTCAACAAAGTTCCCTGACATCCTTTCCAAGTTACCTTTTGTTCTGAAAGCTCAATCTTTGTAAATTTGAAAATTTCTACACTGAATAGATAATCAATCATTGTGCTTCCTAAGATCTTCTTTGCCAAATTTTAGCTCAAAACACTTTCAACTTTTTTTTTTTTTTTTTTTTGACAGGCAGAGTGGACAGTGAGAGAGAGAGACAGAGAGAAAGGTCTTCCTTTTCCATTGGTTCACCCCCCAACAGCCGCTGTGGCCGGCACTCTGCGGCCGGCGCACCACGCTGACCCGAAGCCAGGAGCCAGGTGCTTTTTCTGGTCTCCCATGCGGGTGCGGGGCCCAAGCACCTGGGCCATCCTCCACTGCACTCCCGGGCCACAGCAGAGAGCTGGACTGGAAGAGGAGCAACCGGGACAGAATGCAGCACCCCAACCGGGACTAGAACCCAGTGTGCCGGTGCCGCAGGCGGAGGATTAGCCTATTGAGCTGCAGCGCCAGCCCACTTTCAACTTTTAAAAATACTTAGTTTGAGGGGCTGGCATTGCAGTGCAATGGGTTTAGGCTCTGACCTGCAGTGCCAGCATCCCATATAGGTACCAGTTTGAGTCCCAGCTGCTCCCCTTCCTGTCCAGCTCCCTGCTAATGCACCTGGAAAGCAGTGGAAGATGGCCGAAGTGCTTGGGTCCCTTGCACCCTCATGGGAGACTCAGAAGACTCCTGGCTCCTGGCTTTGGATCAGCGCAGCTCTGACCATTGCAGCCATTGTGGGAGTGAACCAGTGGATGGAAGACCTTTCCCTCTGTCTCTCCCTCTCACTGTAACTCTACCTCTCAAATAAATAAATAAAATCTTAAAAAACAATACTTGGTTTGAAAGAGTGCAACTGAATATAAGTGCTGGTATTTCTACTGCTACAAAATTAAAAGGAGCTTGCTTTAGTGACAAGCAGAAAGCTGATAGGTTAGTTTCTTTTACTTTCATTAAAGCCTAATAGAACAAATTTCATTCTTACTGTAGTATATGTTGTATATGTTGCATTTAGTTCATATTTACATAGGATTTATTTTGTGAAATACAAAATTTTCAATGGAATACAAATACAGAACACACAGTAGAGACCAGTACTCAAAGTAAGAAATCAGCATTAAAAATAGGGTAAGAGCCTTGTTTAACTATGGTTATGTTAACGCTTGTTTACATTAAAGCTTCTGGTTATGCTTTTGCTTAGTGACACATTCCTAACATGCATATTCAAACTCAAGTTTTTGCTGTCCTTCCTCAAGAAATGTTGGTCATGATCATGCCTTTCTGAAATTTGCTAAGAGCTTTGCATTGTTTAAAAGTGACTTCTTGGGTTTTGTTTTTTCTGACTTACTTTCCTAGACTGATCCGGTTGAGAACATATACGTACGGAATCCCAGTGTAAAGGTTTACCTCCAGTCAAGGTCCACAGTGTCTTCTTCCACATCTAGTGAAGCTGAGCCAGTTAAGGTGCCTCACTCCCCAACTTTTCACTTGTGTCATTAAAGAGGGAATAGAAAAAAACGAGTGAAATCAGTCTCTCGTCTTAATCAAATATATTATTTTTATATTCTATTGAAGATCTTACACTTGCCTAATAATATAGATAGAAGTAGAAAATTAAAGTTGTAAATTGTTCACAAAAGTGTAATATGAAATAGGTAAATTATTTAACATTAAATATACTCTTAGAGAAATACATAGAACAGAAGATAATTTTATGTAAATTTTTTAATTGTGAGACTGCCATTCTCAAATTTTAGTTGTTTTAATAAATCTGATAAGCCAACATGTAACTATATATCATAAGCAGAACTTAAAAATTGCCACAACTGGCAACAGAGTAGCTTACTCTAACAGCTAAGTCAACAACAGACATTGAGGCCGGCGCCGCGGCTCACTAGGCTAATCCTCCGCCTTGCGGCGCCGGCACACCGGGTTCTAGTCCCGGTCGGGGCGCCGGATTCTGTCCCGGTTGCCCCTCTTCCAGGCCAGCCCTCTGCTGTGGCCAGGGAGTGCAGTGGAGGATGGCCCAGGTGCTTGGGCCCTGCACCCCATGGGAGACCAGGAAAAGCACCTGGCTCCTGGCTCCTGCCATCGGATCAGCGCGGTGCTCCAGCCGCAGCGCGCCAGCCGCGGCGGCCATTGGAGGGTGAACCAACGGCAAAGGAAGACCTTTCTCTCTGTCTCTCTCTTTCACTGTCCACTCTGCCTGTCCAAAAAAAAAAAACAACAGACATTGAACTAAATTAGTCTTTTAGCAGTACAAAAAATAAAACTGCTGTGTTTACACTTCTTGTCAGTCAATGAATAGCAACTGGCCAATTTTCTCAACAGAAGCCATTTCTTCCACCAGGCAGAAGAATGTGTTGTATTTCAGTTTGTACCATCCTACCTCAAGAAGCAGTACAGGTTCTCTCTTTCACCATCACAGTTTAGACAGTTTCCTTACATCCCATTTTATATTACTTTATTACCTCCAGAACTGTTTTTAGCATTTCAGTAGAAGCAGATAATCTGGTCTGAAAATTATCTACAGGGAAGTGTGAGTTTTAGTCAGTTGTCATGACTGTTTTCCAGTCTTAGGATGGACTCTGTCAGACTGGTTTAATAAGATCTGTGTTTTTTAGTTACATTTGTTTTAATATTTATTCAGAGAAAAAGATATTTCAGAAATAGTTAAAACATCTCTCCTTTTACCATTACTCTCTGCTTTTCCAGATGTACTTAAATATCCTGAAGCTGGGTTGCATCCTCTGTCCCTTGGTTTCAATGTATTTATTATTTTGTTTGTGTTCATAGATACTATACAGTAGTACTTGTCATATATTTAAAATTTTTACAAATATAACATGTCCTTCCACAGCTTTTTTCATTCAGAAGTATTATTCTTTTAAGATTTAATCATACATGTCTGGTTCATTCGTGCTATATAATGTCATTGTATGTATATACCACAACCATCCATTTTTGTTGGGTATTTAGGTTGTTTGCAGTCATCTAGTATATAAACAGTGCTGAAGTGAACATTCTAATATATTTGTCTGCTTTTGCATATATATGGAGTTCGTTTAGCATGTATACTTAGAACTGAAATTACTAGGTTGTCTGATATTTGCTTTTGCAACTTCAGATCTTGCCAAATTGCTTTCTGCACTAGTTGAATTAATTTTCACTCCAACTAGCAGTAAGGGAGTTTATGTCCCCACATCTTGGCTAACACCTGGTACTATCTGTCCTTAACTTTTGCCAGTTTGATGAATATGAGTGACATTTTTGTTTTAACTTATATTTCCCTTTTTGGTGTTAGTGTTTTTTTTTTAAGTGTGTGGGTTTTGTTTTGTTTTGTTTGTTTTGTTTTGTTTTGTTTCGTTTTTTATTTGAGAGGTAGAGTTACAGACAGTGAAAGGGAGCAAGAAAGGTCTTCTGTCTGCTGGTTCACTCCCCAGATGGCCACAACGGCCAGAGCTGCGCTGATCCTAAGGCAGGAACCGAGAGCTTCTTCCGGGTCTCCCAGTGGGTGCAGGGGCCCAAGGACTTGGGCCATCTTCTGCTGCTTTCCCAGGCCATAGCTGAGAGCAAGATGTAGAGAGGAGCAGTGGGGACTAGAACTGGAGCCCATATAGGATGCCAGCACTGCAGGCAGAGCATTAACCTACTGTGCCACAGTGCTGGCCCCATTGTCTTTTTAAATATGTATATTGACAACTGATGATTTGCCTGTTCCTATCCCTTGTCCATTGTTCAATTGACTTACTTTTCTTATTTTTGTAAGCAGTCTTTATATATTCCAGATATTAACTCATTGCTGGCTTAACATGCATTGCAAATATTTTTTCTCCCAGTATGCCTTATTTTAAAATTTTGTTTGTGGTATCTTTTTGTCTTGCAAGTTTTTATTTTATTTTTTTTAAAAGATTTATTTTATTTATTTGAAAGACAGAATTACAGAGAGAGGTAGAGACAGAGAGAGAGGTCCTCCATCCACTGGTTCACTCCCCTGATGGCCACAACGGTCAGCACTGCGCCGATCCAAAGCCAGGAGCCAGGAGCTTCTTCTGGGTCTCCCACGTGGGTGCAGGGGCCCAAGGACTTTGGCCATCTTCTACTGCTTTCCCAGGCCATAGCAGAGAGTTGGATTGGAATAGGAGCACCCGGGACTAGAACCAGCGTCCATATGGGATGCCAGAGCTTTAGGCCAAGGCTTTTACCCACTGTGCTACAGCACAGG
The DNA here is from genome assembly GCF_964237555.1 of Oryctolagus cuniculus. Taxonomy (NCBI): domain Eukaryota; kingdom Metazoa; phylum Chordata; class Mammalia; order Lagomorpha; family Leporidae; genus Oryctolagus; species Oryctolagus cuniculus. The sequence continues at coordinate 67,429,298 of NC_091444.1, forward strand.
TCCTGCAAGTTTTTTAAATCTTTTCCTTTATGACTTCTGCTTTTTATGTTGTGTTAAACTCATTCTTCCATATGCCAAAATTATCATTATGCTTCCAAGTTTTACAATTCTGCTTTTACATGTTTAGGACTTCAATCAGACTGAAGTTTGTTGCCGTGTATAATAGGAAATGGTGTTCTAATCTCTTTTCCTGTGGGTGTAAACAGCTGACTCGTAACCCCTGATTTGTAGTGTAGTCACTGCATGGGTCTGTTTGAGAATTCTATATCCTCTTCTCTTGTTCTTTTGGTTATTCCCTCACTGATAGCCCATTTTTTTTTATTACTGTAGTTCTGAAATAATTCCTGATACTTGGTATGCTGAACCACTCCTACCCACCTTAATTATCTTCCTTTTCTTCTTGACCTAGTCTTCCATATTATTTTTAGGACAAGCTGGCCAAGTTCCACTGGGACTTCTGATTGGAATTGCATGAATTTATAGTTTTATTTGGGGAAAATTGATGTCTTCATGATACCAGATATTTCTGTCTATGTACTTGATATACAATTAGTTAGGTATTCTTATACATAAAATTTCATTATTTTCAGTATACTTCATATTGCTTATTAGATTTGTTCCTTAGTACCATAAATTTTTTGTTGTTATGATCAATGAAATGTTTAAAAATGTTTTCTTAGTCAGCATTACTGTACTTTATAAACTCTCTTCATCTTTTATCTGGCACTCTTGTTAGATTCTTTTTCATTTAAAGACTTCTCTTAGCTTCCTATATGCTTTCTTATGACAATTTTGTTTTCTGTTATTTTTTATTGCACTTTATATTGATTCTTAGTGTTCTTCTCTTTCACACTTATATTTATCTTCCCAAATATTAAATTATATATTTTCTTCAAAACTTTTTCATATTGTTCAAAAGTAAATAAATTTTAAATTAAAACTAAATGCACAAACAAAACTCTGAGAAATTCACTTGAATTTTTTTAAGGCTGTGGTGAATATAAAATATTATGTTTTTTGGGTTGTAAAGTAGCAAAGACAAAGAGACCAACCTTGTTATATTTTAAAATATTCTGTAACTTTTAAGTATTCTTTTTCCTCTTGTAAGTTGCATAGCTTTCTAAAAGGTAGTTTTTCTTTATTTCTTTTTTTATACTTTGCTAAGCATTGTCTCTCCTTTCCCATAATAACATTGAGTAAAATCACTGATTCCTTTTATTCAAAGAAATATCTTACAGTAATACTTCGTAAAAGACATGTTTTACAGAGCTAACTAATAGATGTAATTTGTAACTAAGTTTGTACTAAGTTTGCAATTCCAGTAATAACCCTTTAAGTCCCTTTTTTGGAAATAATTTCTTCACAAAAATCCCACTAATCTCAGTCTCTGTCTGTTTGTGGGAGTCAAGTAGTTAAAAGATTCATCTAAGCCGGCGCCGTGGCTCAATAGGCTAATCCTCCACCTTGCGGCGCCGGCACACCGGGTTCTAGTCCCGGTTGGGGCGCCGGATTCTGTCCCGGTTGCCCCTCTTCCAGGCCAGCTCTCTGCTATGGCCAGGGAGTGCAGTGGAGGATGGCCCAGGTGCTTGGGCCCTGCACCCCATGGGAGACCAGGAAAAGCACCTGGCTCCTGGCTCCTGCCAGGATCAGCGCGGTGCGCCGGCTGCAGCGGCGGCCATTGGAGGGTGAACCAGCGGCAAAGGAAGACCTTTCTCTCTCTGTCTCTCTCTCTCACTGTCCACTCTGCCTGTCTAAAAAAAAAAAAAAAAAAAAAAAAAAAAAAAAAAAAAGATTCATCTAAATATCTTTAAATCTTGCTAAAAATCAGATACTTTTTAGAATGAATATGGCAAATTGAGATGAACATAAGAATTAATGTCTTCATTTTTATATAGGCTGTATGCTATGACTGTTTTCTTCTGTAGATTTTCTTTTCCAAATTTTTGTGTTTAAATTTCAGACTAAGACAAATTTTACTAATTGAACAGATATTTCATTGGAAGATATTGTAGGCAGAAATTTAAATTAGCAACACTGAGAATTTTAGGTTTATTGAGGTATACTTTAGTAAAACTTTATGTCACATTAATGTTTTAGCTTTATTTTATTTACTTTGATTTCTTTCTAGTTATATTTGAAATTGATGGAGTGTTTCATGACATTTATTTCCTTTTTTGCCCTGGGGTTTAGACTGTAGACTCTACTCCACTTCCTGTTCACACACCAACCTTAAGAAAAAAGGGATGTCCTGGTTCAGCTGGCCTCCCACCTAAGGTACTTGCTTTGTTAGAAACATAGTTTGTTCACAGCAACAAACAAACAGAATGGATTTCTTCAGTTTTGTGTATTTGCTGTGATTTTTTTAATATTGATTTCTTCAGAGTTATTAAAGCTTGAGAGAAAAATAAATTCTGTATGAGTGAAAATAATTACCATTGAAAACAGGTACAGGAGGAGTATACAGATTTTTCTTTTTCATCATCTTAAATTCACTGTCCTGAAGCCTGTTACAATCTTGATACCTAAATAAGGTATTAACTTGAGGCTACTTATGACAGAATCTGAGATTGAGATTAATAAACCACTGAGAAAGAGAAATGATTAGTGAAAAATGTCAGGTGGATTCTTTGTTTTCCGTTCTATTCAATGTAATTGAATCAAGAATTATAGACTGTAGAACATGAAGATTTAGATGTTTATCTCAAGCTCTTATAGAGAAATTCTAAAAATTGGAAAACTGAGATGATCTACCTGCTTACAGTATAAACCTAGATAAACCAACAGAATGTAAGGTCAGTAGATCTGAAAAACTGATAAAATTTGCACAAAGTAAAATTGGTGTGAAAGCAAGACAGCAAAACCTATTCCCAAATAATGCCAAATTTTGAGATCAGATAGAAAATTAATTTAAAATAAACATAGCAAATATGTGTAAAGAGATAAGAAAGGAAGTATATTTAATAACATGAGCCAGTGTAAGATAGCAAGAAAAATAAAGTAGAAATACTTCACATGAAAATACAGCTACTGAAGTAGCTCAGTAGATGGCTTTAGTAATGGAAGAATAGATAAGAAGAAAAGTGACTAAGATGGAAGATGAGATACAATATATGAAAATTAATTCATGGCAGAAATAGTGTCAACATCTATGTAGTAGAACTTTCAAAAGAAAATGAAAAAAAAATAGCAAAATGGAACTACTTAAAGAATCAATGACTTAAATTTGCCAAATTAAAAATGAAAAGCCTCATAATGAAAGATATCATTAGGTATTATTGAAAATAGATAACAAAAACTCATACCCAGAAACATTATAATAAAAATTTAAGGTTATCATAAATCAACAGAAAATTATAAGAACTTTTAAAAAGAAAGAACACATCATTTTTATAAAAGAACAAATACTGAAATTTGGTCAAGTGATTCTGTATAAAAGGATTACCTGCTTTTCTCCTCTTGGCGTTTTTGACTTTATTTTGTGGTACATAAATAAGATATCACAGAGGAAGAGAACAGAATTTGTTGTAAGCTTTAAATTTCAAGTTTTAGATATTCCCTTAAGTTTTTTTTAGTTTCATGTTAGTCTCAACTGAAATAAATACTGCTTCATAAGTGTTTTTCACCAATATTCACATTTTATGGTATATAGAAGAATTCTTACTAATTTAAGTCAGGGCAGATATGAAAGAGAAATAACTGACTAGATTTGTATCCATTAAAAAAATAAATGATCTTTGAGTGCTTACTATATACAGGGCACTGTTTGAAAGGCTTTGTTTTTATTTTATTAACCACATCATAAAGTAGCTATTATTCATCATATTTTTAAAATCGGAAAGTGAGTCACAAAGGAGTTAAGTAATGTACTCCTCCTAAGTTCACAAAACAGTCACAGTTGTTTATTAAAATTCATTTATTGTTGAAATATGCTAAGCATTAATCTAGAGAAAAAAAAGGAATATTCCAAAGAGATAGTCTGCATTAGCTTAACATCATATAAATCAGACAAGACAGAGATTTCCAAAGTGTTTTCAATTAGAAATTTCAGACTGCCTTCTAACTCTAGAATCATATGCATGTATTTTTTTCTGCTCATTGAGATACTGCCTCTTGCCATGGGAGAAAAGAGATTTATGAAGTATAATGTTTAGTATTGATCATAAAAAAATTAAGCTCATAAGTCACAGTGGAAATAAAACTTTTAATTGTTCTCTGTTATTCGTAAGAAGTATGAAGCATATTAAAATTCTATGTTTGTATAGGTACAAATGTGCAGATTTCACTTACTTCTTTGGTAAAAATCTGTGAGAAAAAAAAATCCCAAATGCTGCAGTTTATTTTGTTTACATACTATTCAAATGATATTCAAGAACAATTAATTATTTTAGCTTAATCTGGCTCAGCATTGCTTAGTAAAAATATTTAAAGATCAGAAACTATAGAAAGATATCTTGAGAAATAGAAAAATTCATCCTTCTTTAGGAAAATATTGTAGTAGGTGGTGTGGGTCGTAGGGGTTCACTGTTGGAATCATTTAGTAAGTAATCAGTGTGTGTGTGTTTTTTTTTTTTTTTATCAATTTGCTTTGCAGCGCAAGACTCACCAGTTTTTTGTAAAATCTTTTACTACTCCTACCAAATGTCATCAGTGTACCTCTTTGATGGTGGGTTTGATAAGACAGGGCTGTTCATGTGAAGGTAAGAACAAAATGGAAAGAAAAATGTGACTTTAGAGTCCTAACATTTACTACCTAAATTGTAATCAGATAACCTTATTCCCTTTAAAATGTATAGAAAATGCTTGTTTGATTGTTAGTTTTACTTAATTGTTTGCTTTTCTTTGGCTAACAGGAATGGAAGAAGTAAATTGAACACCTTACTAAATTCTGTTGAATTATCAGAGAAATTAGACTGATTTTCTTCAGAAATACTTTTTAAGGATATGTATTTAAATACATTTCATTCATCTTTGTTTCATTATTTGGGTGATTTTGTTGTCCCCAAGACACCATTATGTACGTGACAGAAGATAGGAAAATTATCCTTAGAGAAATTGTTATTTAAAAGTAGGCAGTGTAGTACATTTTCAGAAATATTAAATGCCTGCTGCTACACCTTAAAAAAAAAACATTTTATTTTTAGTATTCAAAGCAATAGTTTTCCCCACCCATTCACTGATTCATCCATCCCATGTGTATGGAATACCTGTTCCACACTTACAGGCATTGAGGATGCAGTTGTGGACTAGAGGGAAAGACAAAGATCCTGCCCTCCTGCCACTTACATTGTGAAAGTGAAAGAGAAAGGATCAAGGGCATTTAAACAGAAAACAGAGTACATTTGTTTGGAAAAAACTAAATTTTTTCCCAAAGACCTCTAAAATAAAAATCATTTAAACTGAGATAAGGTATATTGTTTGTAAATATTTTAGAAGCATACTTCTTTTAAAATCAAATGAGACTTGCCACTACAATAGCACTCTATAAATTTCTGGTCTTATAAAAAATTAAAAAATAATTACTAATTCAAATGCTAATAATAGATTCCCTTATTACATAGTTCTGCTCTTAGGGTTAGAAGGGACCTTAAAGTCAATGTAGTCGATCTTCAAGAGATACATGTGTTCTTTTTATAATATACTTCGAATTAGCTAATATCTGACTGTTTTGTGCAGGAGGGAATTAATATCGTCTGAAAGTAATGCATTGTAGTTCTCACAACTCAAGTGGAAGATTTAGATTTCATTATCTTAACTAGTCCATTAAACAATAGTTTAGAGCCAAAGAAAATGGCCAGGACTCAAAAGTAGAGGCTTAACAGTTTTGAGTTTATTAAGTCATGAATAATATGAGTGAGTGTCCAAGAAACACCTGCAGATTGAAAAGAACAAGTATGAGGACAGAGCCTTATGGGAAGACAAAAAGGAAAAGAGCCAAGAAATCTGAAAAAAAGAAAAAAAAAAACCTGTATCTTTAATGAGGAAGGAAGGCTGATTGATGCTAAAGGGGAGAATTTTTATGGTTTTCCTTTTTTTTAAAGATTTATTTTATTTATTTGAAAGAGTTACAGAGAGAGGTAGAGACAGAGAGGTCTTGCATCTGCTGGTTCACTCCCCAGATGGCCGCAACGGCAGGCACTGAGCCGATTTGAAGTCAGGAGCCAAGGGCTTCTTCCGGGTATCCCACGTGGGTGCAGGGGCCCAAGGACTTGGGCCAGATGAGGAGCAGCAGGGATTCAGGCCAGGGCTTTAACCCATTGTGCCACAGCGCTGGCCTCTTTATGGTTTTCAACTTTTGTCTTGTTCTGGAATCTGGCCAGTACTTGCAAGTTGTTTTAGAAATCTACCTGACTTTATGTTTCTTGTAAATTTTTATGCATTAGAATTATTTGCCATTCTATAGTAGGAATTTTTGAGATCTTCCCAGGCTCTCTTCCTTTATAGAATGTTACACCATGATTGTGCCTTTGAAATTGATCATTCAAAGCTGTGGGAACAGTAGAACATCCCAGTCCTTGACAAGCTTTCATAAATGTTATGATAATATTGTTAGAGCCTGTAAAAATACCTGTCTTTATTTTTTCTGCGTTGATTAGAATTAGACATAGTATGGGTATCTTACTTTGTTCTACTGCCCTTGGGAGGTAAGATTTTGCTTTTCAATAAAACAAATCAGAACTTCTTAGTTCACTTGAAAGTGAATTGAGAAGTTTGGATAGTTTTTGGCAGTTAGCAGTAGTCCATCTTGCTGTATTGGTTTCATAATATCCGTTAGTGATGCATTATCCATTTCCACCATTTATGTGCATTCTCAAAATGATATTCCTTTAGTTCTCTTCCCTTTAGTCTTTTCCTAATATTCTCTAGGATCCACTCTTAAGTAGAAATTGTCTAAGAGGATAATCTTTGATGATAACCCTTCACAACAAGATTGTTTGCTTTAAATATTTAACTTTTAATTTCTCACTGAAGCCTATGAATTTATTTTTATTTATTGTCTTAGAATCTCAAGTTTGTCATGTGAGCATCAAATAGAATTATCATAGCTTTGTTGTTAGTGGTTACAGGCCCTGAGCTAGACTGCCTGGCTTTATATTTCAACACTGCCTCTTTAGGTGGTCTGTGATCCTGGGCAATTAATGTGTAACATGGGAATAATAAATGTGCCTCTTTTTGATTTTATAAGAGAAAAATAAAGCCACTCCATAAACTGTTATTATCATCCTAGAATATTTTAAGTGTATATAATAACATTAATAACTCTTAAAATTCACCCTTAAATACTTTTATACACATTGAAAAATTCCATTTCAAGAAGGATTTGTAAACCTTGCTAGATGTAGCAGGGATGTCAAGCAGCTTAATATCCATTAATGATCCTTGAAAGGGAAATTTCAGGACAGATAACAGTGCGTCAAGAGAAAGAGCTATTTCAAAATTCACTCTTTTAGAAATTATAATTTTAAATCAACCACGTTAGTTTACAAGATTAGATGTTTTTTCTGTTTGCTTCTTGTTTTGATCACTAATGCTAACACAAAGCCCTAGTATTACAAATAATAAAAAGTATTATTTTTCATAGAAATTCTTAAGCAAATATTGAGCTCCCCAAGTGATAGAATTGTTCACAGTAAAATCAGAGTTAAGTGTTCCTCTAAACATGACACATTGCATGCAAGCAGTGCTCAGTGAATCATTTTGTTATTGTTAAAATAGATTTCTTTCTTTGTTTCTTCCAAAAGTATGTGGATTCTCATGTCATATAACTTGTGTAAACAAAGCTCCAACAACTTGTCCAGTTCCTCCTGAACAGACGAAAGGTCCTCTGGGAATAGATCCACAGAAGGGAATAGGAACAGCATATGAAGGTCATGTCAGGGTATGTATGATTAGATTGAGTTTAAGTTAATCCTTTAAGGTTTATTAATGCATTAAAATGGAATCCAATCACTTTACAGATACAATACTTGACAGGAAACTATAGGAATAAAAATTTACCTGATAATTTATTTCATCCATAGTAATGACTTGAAAACAAAGCCTCTTCTTTACTTAGAAATGATTTTTTGAAATATTTATTTGAAAGGTATAGTGGGAGAGAGACTAGGAGGCATAGAGAGAGAACTTTCATCTACTAGTTAACTCTGCAGATGGTTTCAACAGCCAGGGCTGGGACTTGCTGAACCCAGGAATCTGGAACTCCATCCAGGAGGTCTCCCATATGGGAGGCAGGGTCCCAGGTAGTTTGGCCATCACACTGCTCTCCCACGTGCATTAGCAGGGAACTGGATTAGAAGGGGAATAGCCAGTAATAGAACTGGCTCCACAGCACCAGAATGCCAGCCCCAGAGAGAAATTTTTAGATGTCTAAAATGTTTCTCTATTGTCCCTGTTTTTGAGATGGACAGATATTGAAGTCCACATAAAGGAATCTTTGTCACCTATTTTTGCCAGAGGGGTGACATGATTATGAATTATGAGGTATTATCAATACATAATCTCATTTGTTATCTTGGGTAATATTGATAGTATGAGCTGAATTTCACTTTACTGCAAAGTCTGAGTTTATGCTATTTAGAAGAATAATCCATGAGTTATTTTAATGAAATAAAAGTGAAAAGAAAAATAGTACCATTTAAAGAGTCTTCAGGGGCCGGCGCAATGGCTCATGAGGTTAATCCTCCGCCTGCGGCGCCGGCATCCCATATGGGCACTGGGCTCTAGTACCGGTTGCTCCTCTTCCAGTCCAGCTCTCTGCTGTGGCCCTGGAGGGCAGTGGAGGATGGCCCAAGTGCTTGGGCCCCTGCACCCACACAGGAGACCAGGAAAGAAGCTCCTGGCTCCTGGCTTCGGATTGGCGTAGCTCCAGCCATGGTGGCCATTTAGGGAGTGAACCAAAGGAAGGAAGACCTTTCTCTCTGTCTCTCTCACTGTCTATAACTCTACCTGTCAAATTAAAAAAAAAAAAAAGAGTCTTCAGAATAAGTCATATTTGAATAGTATATTCCTGGCTGGCACCACGGCTCACTTGGCTAATCCTCCGCCTGTGGTGCCAACACCCCAGGTTCTAGTCCCGGTTGGGGCGCCGGCTTCTGTCCGGGTTGCTCCTCTTCCAGTCCAGCTCTCTGCTGTGGCCTGGGAGTGCAGTGGAGGATGGTCCAAGTGCTTGGGCCCTGCACCCACATGGGAGACCGGGAGGAAGCACCTGGCTCCTGGCTTCGGATCGGGCGCCGGCCGTGATGGCCATTTTGGGGGTGAACCAACAGAAAGGATGACCTTTTCTCTCTCTCTCTCTCTCACTCACTCACTCACTCACTGTCTAACTCTACCTGTCAAAAAAAAAAAAAAAGTGTATTCCCACACTTTCTCATGTTGATAATGATGAGTCTTCATCTGCTACTTTACCAACCAAAGTGTCAGACTTGTAGCACTTAATTACATTATCTTTAGTGTTGTCCATGCAATTAACATATGTGATCAAAGGGACTATGGTTGACATTTTCATTTGATTTATTTTTTAAATTGTTTGCCTGCATGTCAAAAACAAAACTAAAGATTCCTAAGCCAGCTGGAGTGAAGAAAGGATGGCAAAGAGCATTGGCTGTAGTTTGTGACTTCAAACTCTTTCTGTATGATATTGCTGAAGGAAAAGCATCTCAGCCTACTGTTGTCATTAGTCAAGTGATTGACATGAGGTAAGTTTGAAAATGTTCGGATCTTGCAACACAGGAATCACAAAATTTATGATTTTTCTTTTAATTATATTGCCATGGTTTTATCTAATTTCATATTTTCTAATTTACTATATTGCTGTGCTAATACAATTAGTATATAAGGTTTACTTATAGGACAGGTTGATATGAGAGGGGACTGGGAGTCATGGAAAAGATGCTGGTAATTTTGAGTCCAAAAGCCTAGTAAAAGTTACTGGTGTAACCTGATGAGGCCTAATTTTCAGTTTTATATCATCACCTAAGGGCCTAGAATATAATTCCATTGTAGGGGGAGGAAATAAAAATCTCAAAAGTCAGATAAGCTTTTGCAAAACATAATGAACCAGTGAATAAGTAACGTCATCTCTTGAATGATTTTGGTTTCATTATCCAGATACTTCCTCTGCCCCTTAGAGTGCTCTCATTTATTTGTTCTTATAACTCCAGGCACTGACCCTGAGGGATCTTAGGTACTCCCATAGCTTCAGCCATCACCTCTGCATTTATGATTTCCATACATGTAATTCCAGTTTAGACATACCCACCCATTATTCAAAACCAGCATTTCCTGCTGTGTCTAACACTGGCATTTCACATCAGCATCTCAAACACATTATCTTTCTCTACGAATATGAAATATAAAGGGATAGATCAACAAATAAGGTCAGGGATAATCTGACAGAGCCTTCTAAGGAATGAAATTTAATAATACAGGAAGAAGAGGTAGGCATTTGCTATAACAATTAAGTCACCACTTGAGACATCGACATCTCCTATCATAGTACCTGATTCGTGTCCCAGCTACTCTGCTTCCCATCCAGTCTCTTGCTAATGCTCACGCTAGGAGACAGCAGATGATGGATCCAGTATTTGGGTTCCTGTCACCTACACAGGATACTTGGGTTGAGTTCTGGATTCCTGACTTTGGTCTGGCCCAGCCCTGACTGGTACAGGAATTTGGAGAGAATCAGCAGTTAGAAGATCTCTCTCCATCTTTCTTTGTCTCTGCCTTTCTCATAAAAATGAAAATAAATATAGTTTTTGAAAAGTAAAATCAAAGATGCTAATGGTTAAGCCTTCAAGACCAAGTTAGAGTGCTAGTCACAATTACAAAATTAAGGAAATCACTATGGATAAATTTGTGGAAGAAACTTATTTTAGATGTTGAGCAAACATTAAAATATAAGAAGAGTTGAGTTGGGGAGCACTTGAGATTTATTATGGGAAGCAAGAGTGTCTGCTAGAGGCCCTGGAGATGTACCAGGGCTCAGATCTCAGTTCCACTTTGTATGCTTATTGGCCTTGTGAACAGTTATTTCTAGCTGTTGTATAATATTCCACTGTTAAGTTACTCTTGATAAATTATTTTTGGGCACTGTCAGTTGCAAGGAGAAATCACATTATTACAAAAATTCTGTTTGGGTGTTTGGTGTACTTAACAATTGATTATTGATGCATTTGTATAACTTGGGTACACAAGCAAATCCATATATACATAGCCACTTTCAATGTTTCACCTTTCTTTCAGAGATGAAGAATTTTCTGTGAGTTCAGTCTTAGCTTCTGATGTTATTCATGCCAGTCGAAAAGATATACCTTGTATATTTAGAGTAAGTATATATGCCATAATTTGATTATTGAATTATTTTAATAAGTATGGTTTGCCTCTCTATATATCTCATAAACTTATTAGAAGTGGAACCATATCTTACATTCCTTATCACCCAGTACTTGAATGTATATAAAATTGGTACTAAGTAAATATTTCATTAGTAAAAAATCTGTAGAAAGTATGAATATATTGCTTCTAAAAGATAATTTTTTTAGTCCAAACTTGATTTAAAATGAATACCACCACATGTAAAATTGGATAAGTAAGTTGTTTCTCAAGTTTTTGAAAAATAGAAGTTTCTCTCTTTAAAATCTCATTTTAGGACATTGTGTTTCAGTTACCTATTGCTTGGTAACAAGTACTCCAAAACCTAATAGCTTAAAAAATAATGATTTATTAGTTTGCACCATTTTGTGGGCCAGCTGTACAGTTTGGTGTTAGTTGGGGTTAGTCATGTGACTACATTCAGTTCATTGAAGGCTAGAGCATCCAGAACAAGGTCACTATCACATCTGGGGCCTTGGTGCTGTTAGCCGGATGATCTCAGTTTTCCTCTTTGTTGACTTTCTCCATGTAATGTCTAATCATTTCAATTAAGCTGAACCCCTAGTGTCTGGCTTCCATAAGTAAGAAAGAAAGTGCCAGACCTCTTAAGGACTAAACCCAAAGTATTCCTGATAATCTTTCTGCATTCTCTGTTGGTTGGAGCAACTCATGTCAGCCCAGATTTAAGGAGAAGGGAAAGAAACTTCACCTTTTAATAAGACAGAATTTTTATGGGCGGAATTATTGGTAGCCATCCTTGGAAACTGCTTTTACAACAGTGTGATCTTGAATTGGTGAATTAAGATAATTGATATAAAAAAAAAGGAGAGAGAGAGACTACTGACCTGTTGTTAACGCCTATCTATCTGCTTAGTGTTTGTCTATGAATTTTGTGCCTGAATAAGGTTAGGAAAGACTTAATCTCTCAGTTCCTATACCAGTAACTGTTTATTCTCCCAAAAGTTGCTAAGAGAGCCCAGGAGGCCCACTTATCTCTAACTGGTTTGCACAGTATGATTTTATTGTCACTGGTGCTTAAATTACTTTTAATAAGAAATTCATCTTATATAATTTAAAACTGTTCTATTGTAAATGTTGTATAGAAAGTGAGAAACCTTCATTTAAGTGCTAAATCAAACTTCTTGGCCTTTTGGCTAAGAGCAAGTGTAATGCTATATCTAAGTGATCTGATGTTTTCTAATGATAACATAAGTTGTTATTATGAAGTAACAAAGGATATAAATATTTCTGAGCATTTCTGACTTTTTAAAAGAAATTGTAGGCCAGCGCTGCAGCTCACTAGGCTAATCCTCTGCCTTGCAGTGCTGGTACACCAGGTTCTGTCCCGGTTGCCCCTCTTCCAGGCCAGCTCTCTGCTGTGGCCAGGGAGTGCAGTGAAGGATGGCCCAAGTGCTTGGGCCCTGCACCCCAGGGGAGACCAGGATAAGTACCTGGCTCCTGCCATCGGATCAGCGCGGTGCGCCGGCCATAGCGCGCTGGCCGTGGTGGCCATTGGAGGGTGAACCAACGGCAAAGGAAGACCTTTCTCTCTGTCTCTCTCTCTCACTGTCCACTCTGCCTGTCAAAAAAAAAAAAAAAAAGAAAGAAAGAAATTGTAAATCACTACTGCATAGTGCTTAAGAGCATGGACATGGGATACCAGACTTTAGTTTTGTACCCTTGAAGAAATTATTTTATTTCTCTCTATCATTTTTTCATATATAAAATCAAGAGGAATGTTAAATGAGATAATACTGATAAAGTACTTAGATCTTCCCAGTATACAATAATTACTCAATAATTTCAGTTGTTGTGCTATAAGTATGTGTAGTGCTTGTTTTAGTGATTGTGTAATAGCTGGGAAAATGAATGCAATACTAACATTTCGAAAGATTTCTGTTACCTTTGCTTTGTTGTGAATTCTATTGCTAAAGCTAGTTAATCTGATAAAGAATCACTTTAATTCAGTAAGGTATTATTTTATGAATGTTCATTTATTAATGAGTGCCAAACAAATTAGTATAGTCATCAGACAAGCATGTAGGATGTCTGTTTTCTAATTTCTTGATTATTGGTTAAATTTTTCTAGGTCACAGCTTCCCAGCTTTCATCATCTAATAACAAATGCTCAATCCTGATGCTAGCAGATAGCGAAAATGAGAAGAATAAGTGGGTGGGAGTGCTGAGTGAATTGCATAAAATTTTGAAGAAGAACAAATTCCGAGATCGGTCAGTCTATGTTCCAAAAGAGGCTTATGACAGCACTCTACCCCTCATTAAAACAACCCAGGCAGCTGCAATTATAGGTATGAATTTATAACATAACATTTATCCTATTAGAAAAATCTACCTTGTGAGCCAGGATCTGGCTTTCATCTAGGAATACCCAGCGTCCAGTGTAATAGTGTTGTATGACAAACACTGAGTAAATTTTCATTAGTTGAGACCTTTATCAGATCTTTTTCAGTAAACAGGAATAAATGCCCATTCTGAGTACATAATTTTTTGTGAATTATTTTGGTTTTTAAACTTTTTGATTAACATGAACAGTACCGTATTCAAACATATATACACAATGTAAACCAATCAAATCGGACAACTAGTTTTCTTTTTTCTTTTTTTTTTTTTTTTTTTTTTTTTGTCTAGAGCAAAGTAGGCCATAATCAAGAGTGTCAGTTTGTTAAGTCAACAACAGGAGTGACTGTGCACTTACTCCTCATGTAGGATCTCTGTCCTTAGTGTGCTGTACATTGTGATTTAATACTATTACTAGTACTCAAACAATATTTTTCACTTTATGTTTCTGTGTGGGAGCAAACTGTTGAAATCTTTACTTAATGTATGCTAAACTGATCTGTATATAAAGAGAATCCAAAATGAATGTTGATGTGAATGGAAGGGGAGAGGGAGTGGGAAAGGGGAGGGTTGCGGGTGGGAGGGACATTATGGGGGGGAAGCCATTGTAATCCATAAGCTGTACTTTGGAAATTTATATTCATTAAATAAAAGTTAAAAAAAAAAAGAAAAAAAAGTATGCTTTCTTCTGAAAAAAGCAGCAGTATTGTAGTTTAAACTACAGATCTGTTTCCTGCTTGTGTGACTTCAAACAGGATTCATTTCTTAGAGCATAAGGTTTATTTGATACGAATTACCTTGGAACGGTAATTTATGTAGATACGAATTACCTTAGAAAGGTCGTTGGGAAGTTTAAATAAGATGTAATACATTACACAGGTTACCATAGGTTTAAATGCACTCTATCAATGGTAGCTTCTTTGTCAAACGTTTTAATTTCTTTCCTTACTCTTACATGTACCTTCCTCACTCTTTTGTTACTTTCTAGTAAATACTGAAAAGTTGAACAAGCAGACTCACCTGCCATTCATAATTTTTCTCTCTCAAAACAAGAAATGGATCCCTAGGGCACTAACAAACTAGATTTTAAGTATTTCTATTTATTCATTAAGCTTTATTTCTTTTTGTACTTGTTTTAGTATACATGTAGATTATTTTTCAGTGTTTGTTATATGTTTTTTTAAATATTTATTTTATTTATTTGAAAGGCAGAGTTAGAGAGAGAGATACAGAGAGAAACATCTTTCATCCGGGGGTTCACTCCTCAGATGGCCACGACGGCTGCGACTGGGGTTGGGCCAGGCTAAAGCCAGGAGCCGGGAGATTCATCCAAGTCTCCCACATGGGTGCAGGGGCCCAAAGACTTGAGCCATCTTCCACTCCTTTCCCAGGTACATTAGTAGAGAGCTGGATCAGAAGTGGAGTAGCCAGGATTCAAACTGGTGCCCGTATAGGATGCCAGTGTTGCAGGCTGCAGCTTAACCTGTTATGCCACAAAGTTGGCCCTTAATGCTTGTTATATTAAAAAATACATAAGATGTTTACCACTCATAACTTGAAAGGAAATTTCATAATATAAATTGCTACAATTTTCTTATTGTTTTATTGCCATTTTTATACCAAATTTCCTTGTTAATCTGTTAAGTTTACATAATTTTTTAACTGATAAAAATGTCACATATTTTTTTCTTACAGATCATGAACGGATAGCTTTGGGAAATGAAGAAGGGTTATTTGTTGTGCATGTCACCAAAGATGGTAAGTTAAAATGTAATTATTTGAGAATAAATTTCAATCATATGTTGTTAGAAAATTCTTTTTAAAAATTTTTATTAATATAAAGAGAACAGATTTTATGTATTTCATACATACAATTCTAAGATAACAATACTTCCCTCCCTCCCTTACTCCACACCTCGTTCCCCCTCTTCCTTCCTTCCTTTTTTCCCTTCTTTTTGTAAAAACATAATTCCAATTCATTCTATAATCACAGGCTTAATGCAGCATTATCTGTAATATTCAAGTAAAAAATAGACCACAGTTCCACAGGAGTATAACAGTGGCTAAACAGAAGAATCAAATCACAAGATGTCCATTTCATTGCTATGCATTTTTTATATTCTGTGTTAGCTACCATATATGGGAGAAAACATATGACATTTGTCTTTTGGAACTGACTTATCTCACTAAGTATAATGGTTTCCGGCTGCATCCTTTTTATTGCAAGACAGGATTTCATTCTTATGGCTGAGTAGTATAGTGTAGATATACCATATTTTCTTTATCTAGTCATCAGTTGATGGGTATCTGGGTTGATACCATATCTTAGCTAATGTGAGTTGAGAGGAGAAGGGTTTACAAAGAGTTCTTTCATATGATGATTTCATTTTGTTTGGGTAAATACCTAGGAGTGGAATGGATGGATCATATGGTAGATCTATTTTCAGATTTCTGAGTAATCTCCATACCATCTTCCATAATGATTGAACAAGTTTATATTCCCATCAGCAGTGTATTAGGGTATCTTTTCCCTCACATCCTTGCCATCATTTATTGTTTTTGTGTTTTAGATGATAGCCATTCTGACTAGGGTAAGGTGAAACCTCATTAGGGATTTTATTTGCATTTCCCTGATGGCTAGTGATCCTAAGTGTTGTTTTCATGTGTCTGTTGGCCATTCGTATTTCATCCTTTGAGAAATGCCTGTTAATGTCCTTTCCAATTTCTTTTTTTTATTTGAATTTTTAGTTAGTTTTTAACAGAGTCAGTATGGTTTATAGATACAATTCTAACTGCATGATGATATTCTCTTCTCCCTCCTTCACCCTCCCTTCCACCCTCCTCAGGCTTAATGCTTCACTGAATAAGAAGTTTAACAAGTGAAAAGCAAAAGGACACCAGTTTAGTGGTAATATAGGCAGCAGCTATAAACAATAATTAAACAGAAAAATGACCATTTCACCCATATACAATAAATTTTAAAGTAATTACAGATCATTAAAACTATAGTAGTACAACATTCTTACCATTGGTTTCACAAAAGTATAAAACAGAGTTTCACAAAACTATTTGCAGCAATATTAATACACATAGGCATTTCTTTCTTTTTGTTTGCTTTTTTTTTAAAGTAGCTTTAGGGAGAACATGGGGTATTTTTCTTGATTGGCTTATTTCATTCAATGTGATGTACTTCAGTTGCATCCATTTTGCTGCAGATGGTAGAATTTTATTTTTTTATAGCTGAATAATTCGATTATGCATATATACATTTTGTTTCATCTATTCATCTGATGATGTATACCTTAGTTGGTTCCAAATTTTTGCTATTGTAAATAGTACTGCTATAAACATGGTGGTGACAGTATATCTATTTATTTTTTAATTTATAGAAAGGAAACAAACTTCATACTTCATGTATTTCTTGTTTATAATTTTAAAAGCATAATGGTGTTTCTCATCCTGCCCTCCCTTATTACTCCTACCCTCTTTCCTCCTTTTCTTATTTTTCTTTTAATTTCTACAATGACATACTTTTTTTTTCCCAAGATTTTATTTATTTATTTGAGAGAGAGAGTTACAGACAGTGAGAGGGAGAGACAGAGAGAAAGGTCCTCCTTCCAGTGGTTCATTCCCCAAATGGCAGCAATGGTCGGAGCTGCACCGATCCGAAGCCAGGAGCCAGGAGCTTCTTCCAGATCTCCCACATGGGCACTGGGGCCCAAGGACTTGGGCCATCTTCTGCTGCTTTCCCAGGCCATAGCAGAAAGCTGGATTGGAAGAGGGGCAGCTGGAACTAGAACCAGCACCCATATGGGATGCCAGCGCCGCAGGCAGAGGATTAACCTCCTGTTCCACAGTGCAGCCCCAATGACATACTTTGAATTTTATTTATAATCACAAGTTTAACCATCCACTGAAGACAGAATTCAACAAGTAGTAAGTAGAAAAAAGCACTATTCCTCAAGAGTACAGACAAGGGCTATAAACAATAATCAAATGTCAATTTCAGTAATATACATTACATTTTTTGTACTCTATACTACTTACCATAAATCAGGAAAACATGTTTGTCTTTTTGAGCCTGACTTATTTCATTAAGCGTAATAGTCTCCATTTGCATCCATTTTGTTGCAAAAGACAGGATTTCATTTTTGTACAGCTGAGTAGTACTTTGTTGTGTATGTATACCATAGTTTTTTTGACAGGCAGAGTGGACAGTGAGAGAGACAGAGAGAAAGGTCTTCCTTTTGCCGTTGGTTCACCCTCCAGTGGCCGCCGCGGCTGGCGCGCTGCGGCCGGCACACCGCGCTGATCCGATGGCAAGAGCCAGGAGCCAGGTGCTTTTCCTGGTCTCCCATGGGGTGCAGGGCCCAAGCACCTGGGCCATCCTCCACTGCACTCCCTGGCCACAGCAGAGGGCTGGCCTGGAAGAGGGGCAACCGGGACAGAATCCGGCGCCCCAACCGGGACTAGAACCCGGTGTGCCGGCGCCGCTAGGCGGAGGATTAGCCTAGTGAGCCGTGGCACCGGCCCTGTATACCATAGTTTTTATCTAGTCATCAGTTGATGGGCATCTGGGTTGATTCCATATCTTAGCTATTGTGGAGTTGAACTGCCATAAACATTGGGGTACATGCATCTCTTGCATATGCTAATTTCATTTCCTTTGGTTAAATTCCCAGGAATAGAATGGCTGGGTCATATGATAGATGTGTTTTCAGATTTCTGAGGAGTTTCTATACTGTCTTCCATAAGGGTTGTAGTATTTTACATTCCTACCAGTAATGCATTAGGATAGCTTTTCTCCACATTCTCTCTCTCTTCTTTTTTTAAGATTTATTTATTTATTTGAAAATCAGAGTTATACAGAGAGAGAAGGAGAGGCAAAGAGAGAGAGGTCTTCCATCCACTGGTTCACTCCCCAATTGGCCACAACAGCCTGAGCTGCACTGATCCAAAGCCAGGAGCCAGGAACTTCCT
The DNA here is from genome assembly GCF_964237555.1 of Oryctolagus cuniculus. NCBI lineage: Eukaryota > Metazoa > Chordata > Mammalia > Lagomorpha > Leporidae > Oryctolagus > Oryctolagus cuniculus. The sequence goes on from NC_091444.1 coordinate 67,448,000, forward strand.
CTGGGTCTTCCCATGTGGATGCAGGGGCCCAAGGACTTAGGCCATGTTCTGCTGATTTCCCAGGCCACATAGCAGAGAGCTGGATTGGAAGTGGAGCAGCTGGGTCTCAAAGCGGTGCCCATATGGGATACCAGCACTGCAGGTAGTAGCTTGACCCACTACTCCACAGTGCCGCCGCTCCCCCGCCCCCCATTCTCTGTGTGCAGGGTCTTAGTCCACCCGTAGGAGGATGGATTGGGTCCCGAGGATGGACTGGGTCCGAGGAAAGGTAAGTGTGCCGCTCGCCCGTTTCACAGCCTCCCGAACTCGGAGACAATCAGAGGCAGCGGGGAGCTAAGTGAAGCAGGGATTTATTGCATGTATAACAAAGCCTTTTATAGCACAAAACTGTAGAGTCATTGGGGCAGGGCATAAGGACCAACCAATCACTTAAAGGGTCACTTTTAGGAGACGATTTCTTACAGGACCAACCATATGTCTATACACTTGCTATCAGTTGTGGTCACTTCCCTTGATGTTGCAAAGCCAATTAGCTTTGGTGGTAAACAACTTTGAGTTCCACCCACCTTACTTCCTCTCGCTGCCATCTTTGAATTGCCTCATGTAACTAATTTCCCCATATCTGTGTTGTATCTTTTCTGGTTTTGAAGTTAAGGTGATGCTGGCCTCATAAAAGGAGTTTGGGGGGAGAGGGGTTCGCTCTCTTTCCATTGTTTTGAATAGTTTGAGGAGAATTGGAATTAATTGTTCTTTAAAAGTTTGCTGGATTTCAGCAGTAAAGCCATCTAGTCCTGAGCTTTTCTTTGTTGGGAGGGTCTTTGTTACTGATTCAGTCTCCGTCTTGGTTATGGGTCTGTTTAGGCTTTCTGCGTCTTCATGACTCAATTCTGGTAGACTGTATATGTCCAGAAATCTTTTCAGTTTTTTCTCGATTTTCCAGTTTGTTGACATATAGCCATTTGTAGTAATTCTTGATGATGATTTTTATTTCTGTAGTATCCTTTGTAACATACCCTTTTTCATCTAAATTTTATTGATTTGTTAGTTTGTGTAATAGTATGTCAATTTTATTCTTTTTAAAAAATAAGCTCTTCATTTCACTGATCTTTTTTGTTTCAATTTTGTTTATTCTCTAATTTTAATCCTTTCTTTTTCTCCTAATTTGTGTTTGGTTTGTTCTTATTTTTCTAGATCCTTGAGATGCATTGACAGATCATTCATTTGATGCCTTTCTAATTTCTTGATGTAGGCAATAATTGCTTTAAACTGTCCTCTTAACACTGCCTGTTGTGTTATCATTTCATTCATTTATAGGAATTTATTTCCCTTTTGATTTTTACCATGACCCACTGTTCACTCAAGAGCACGTTGTAAAAAAAAAAAAAAAAAGGCCAGCGCCACGGCTCAACAGGCTAATCCTCCACCTAGCGGCGCTGGCACACCAGGTTCTAGTCCCAGTCGGGGCGCCGGATTCTGTCCCGGTTGCCCCTTTTCCAGGCCAGCTCTCTGCTATGCCCGGGAGTGCAGTGGAGGATGGCCCAAGTGCTTGGGCCCTGCACCCGCATGGGAGACCAGGAGAACCACCTGGCTCCTGCCTTCGGATCAGCGCGGTGCACCAGCCGCAGGGCGCCGGCCATTGGAGGGTGAACCAACGGCAAAAGGAAGACCTTTCTCTCTGTCTCTCTCTCTCTCTCTCACTGTCCACTCTGTAAAAAAAAAAAAAAAAAAAAAAGCACGTTGTTCAGTCTGCATGTGTTTGTATATTTTGTAGTTTCTTAAGTTGTTAATTTCCAACTTCATTCGTTGTGGTCAGAGCAGATGCATGGTATGATTTCAGTATTTCTGAATTTGTTGAAATTTGCTTTGTGGCCTAGCATATGGTCTATCCTAGAGAAAAGTTCCATGCACTGATGAAAAGAATGTGTGTTCTGCATCTGTGTGATGAAAGGTTCCATAGATATGTTAGGTCCACTTGATCCCTAGTGACAATTAGCTCTGTTGATTCTTTGTTGATTTTCTGTCTAGTTGATCTGTCCATTGATGAAAGTGGGGTGTTGAATCACCCATTATTATCATATTGGGGCCTATGTCTCCCTTTAGATCTATTCACATTTGTTGTAAATAGCCAGGTACCCTGGCATTGGGTGCATGTACATTTACTATTGTCACATCTTCCTTTTGGATTGATCCTTCAGTCATTACATAATGCCCTTCTTTGTGTCTTTTGACAGTTGCTGTGTTAAAGTCTGTTTTGTCTGGTATTATGCTGGTTAGCCCTGCTTGACTTTGCTTTCCATTAGCATGGAATATCTTTTTCTAGTCTTTGACTTTTAGTCTGTGTGTATCCTTGTTGGCAAGGTGTGTTTCTTATAGGAAGTAAATAGAGAGGTCTTGTTTTTTAATCCATTCAGCCAGTCTGTATCTTAATTGGGGGATTTAGGCCATTCTAAAAAAAAATGTAGCTTGATTTTTCCATTGTTCTGTTAATACTATAAGAGGTAAAGTATTATTACTGTGATTATTATTATGATTATTCTAACCACTATTAAAATGTGTTTTGGGGATTTTTCTTCCCACAGTTCAGTTTTTCTGGGGAAAAATCAATGCTAAGTGTAAGAAAATCCAATTTTATTTGGTATTCATAAATATAATATTCTAAGTTAGATCTTGGCAACACAGTGGATTTAAAATTTGCTACCCATAAAATACCTTCAGAGAAACTTGAATTACTCAGTTACTCATTTTTTAAAATAGAATCTCCATGGTGAAGTTCTATAGAATTTAATGTCAATAAAAAGGTTTTTCTTAGAGATTAGATAGGCTTTTACACAAAAGCACTTTTGCCATGGCTGACAGGAATCTCAACGCTAAATTTAATACCCAGTGTAGGTGATAAATATTTTATAATCTGTTTTCTCCATGATTTTTGATCTCTTATTCTTCTATATGTGTATCTTTGTCTTAAGTTGACTTTAGCCTTTGAATTTAATTGGAATTAAAACAGTTTGCATTTATTATTATTTCTGTGTGTAGAAATTATTAGAGTTGGTGACAATAAGAAGATTCATCAGATTGAACTCATTCCAAATGATCAGCTTGTTGCTGTGATCTCAGGACGAAATCGTCATGTACGACTTTTCCCTATGTCAGCTTTGGATGGACGAGAGACAGAGTTTTACAAACTGGCAGAAACTAAAGGGTGTCAGACTATAACTTCTGGAAAAGTGCGCCATGGAGCTCTCACATGCCTGTGTGTGGCTATGAAAAGACAGGTTTTCTGTTATGAACTATTTCAGAGCAAGACCCGTCACAGAAAATTTAAGGAAATTCAAGTCCCATATAATGTCCAGTGGATGGCCATCTTCAGTGAACAACTGTGTGTGGGATTCCAGTCAGGATTTCTACGATACCCCTTGAGTGGAGAAGGAAGTCCATGCAGCATGCTTCATTCAAATGACCATACACTCTCATTTATTGCACATCAGCCAATGGATGCCATCTGTGCAGTTGAGATCTCCAGTAAAGAATATCTGCTGTGTTTTAACAGCATTGGGGTATACACTGACTGCCAGGGCCGAAGATCTAGACAACAGGAACTGATGTGGCCAGCAAATCCTTCCTCTTGTTGTAAGATGCTATTTTTTGTGACTGTCTTACCTTTCTTTTTCTTTCTATTTTATCTGTTATAGATAGTCATTATTAGTAACAGGTGTTTTTTTTTTTAAATCATCCTCAATGCTTCAATGTTTTGCCTCAGGATTAATTATGTTGTTTATATATATGTAAAGTAACTAGGTCTAGATAGACAATTTTGGTGCTACATGTGCATAATTAAAACTTATCTTTCTGTGTGAGATTTTACTGAGATGGATTTTTTTGAAGCCTATGTTACATTTTTAAATAACCCTCAGTAGTTATCTTCATTGTCCTCAAACACAGCTAATAGCCATAGCTATCTCATAGGATTTACTCTGGAGAAGTAGTTACTAGTGAATTATTTCATCAGCTATATAGCTGTGTAATGTAGCTTCTTTGAGAAGTATTATTCAGTCTTGCACTTTTATCTAAATATGTAGATATTGAAAAATCCCTCATCGTAACTCTTTCAAGACATATTAGGATATTAATAAATTTTGAATACTTTTTTTAGAAAGTTTGCTTATTCCAAAGGCAGAGAGAGAGAACTTCCATGTACTGGTTCACTTCCCAAATAATCCACAACAGCCAGGGCTGGGCTAGGCCAAAGCTAGGAGCCAGAAACTTTACCCAAATCTCCTACATAGGTGGCAGAAGTCCAAGTACCTGGACCTTCAACTGCCTCCCCAGGCATATTACCAGGAAACTGAATGATAAGAGGAGCAGCGCGGTAAACCACACTCTGATATGGAATGTACACATGCCAAGCTGCTGCTAAACCTGCTGCATCAGGACACTGACCCCTGGATGTTTCTTAATATTAAATAATAGTTGTTGTTATTGCATATTGGCCTTTTCACTGTATGAGGGACAGTAATGAGTTAATAGGGTTTAACCCTCACAGAGCTTAACGTGCAGTAGGAAGGATTCAAGATAAAACAAATAATTACAAATTATCAGTGCTATAACAAGCAGAAGTACAGAGTTCTATAGACGCACATAGAGGGAAGTATCTAATTAAAGTTTTTGTTTAAAAACTAAAGGGAAAGAGCTGCTGGGAACTACTAGGGAACGGTTGATTATATAGGAAATAGAGCAAGATTCTCAAGATGGCCAGAGAGGATTTGAGGATTACATTGGGCAGGAATAAAGTTGCTTCCATTGTTAAAAGACAGAAGGTGGAATAATGGATATGGATTCAGTAAAGTTTAAAGTTTCAGTGGAAGAAAGTTTAGGAGAGAAAACATGCTTTTTAGAGGAAAGCTAGAAAATCTAGATAGAACAAAATAAAAATACCTCTGCTTCTATAGACTTTAGCTATTTTGAATGATTTGTTTCATCTGAAATATAAACTCTTATGTATGGCATTGTATGTAGAATGAATGCTGTTTTGTAACTGAGTCAGATAATAATTTTGCTTTTAATATGGACTAAAAGTTGAAATATCTGACTCTTATTTATAGCTTTGTCAGTAACACAGTTTGTGACTTCAGTTTAGGTAAATCATTGAGCCTCTCTTTGCTTGTATCACTATTTAATGATACTCATTCTTTCAACACAAATGTTGGCCTTCTTTCCTATTCATGTAACTGTGCCAAGGTGCTTTATTTCCCATTGATAATTGGGACTAGAACACTTACCTTAAGATTGCTCTACTTTCTTTTTTTTTTTTTACAGTAACTTCTTTAGGAATAAAATACTTTAAAATATAGTGAAATACCTTTATAGAACTATAGTGAGCTAGAGAATCGCATGCTTGATGTTAGTAGAATTATTCTGTATTATAAAGGCTGTATAATCTGAACCATGTTATGTCAATTCCTCTTTTATGCTTAATGTTGTGTTTACTTCAGAAATGTCAGGATGTAGATATTATATGATTACAATAGGATTTTGGTGGTATTCCATTCTACTATGCAGCACAGGCCTTTTTAAAGAGTTTTGGGCTTTATAGTTAAAAGTAATCAGCAGGCTGTTCCCTCCTTCCCTTCTCCCAGGTTACAATGCACCATATCTCTCAGTATATAGTGAAAATGCAGTCGATATCTTTGATGTGAATTCCATGGAGTGGATTCAGACCCTTCCTCTTAAAAAGGTAATTTAAATTATTTTTCAGTAATTCAACAGTTTTTAGCGTATGTAGTTGGTAATTTAGAATTTAGCTAAGAATGATAAAAAATGCAAATAAAAACTAGACTAGTTAATTTTATTATAGGTAGCTCAACAACCTGCTATTTTTATTATATTTAGTTTCTCTGTATAAAGTGTAATTGTGATCATCATGAGCAATTAGATTATAGCCTACAATGTAAAATGTTAGTGTTACTTTTGGATTGAAGACCTCTGAGGGAGTATATGATTATTATTAATTGTAGGTATTTTTCACAGAGATATGTAATGTTTAATCCTTTGAGGACAGGTTTTACAGGCTAAAAAATTGGTTAAACTTAAACCAAAACTGTTTAAGTGTCTTATGATTAAAAAATAGTTTTTATGTATTACTAATAAAATGTAATATTTTCCCTTAATATTATGGAAAAGTGGAATTACAAGATGAGTTTATTTGAGTATGAAAAATTTTGAAATCCATATACTTTTTAAGATTTTATGTATTTATTATTTGAAAGATAGAGAGGCAGAGAGAGAGAGAGAGACGCAGAGATTGATTTTCCATCTGCTGATTCACTTCCCCCAAGTGGCCACAACAGCCAGGCCCGGGCCAAGCAAAAGCCTGGAACTCCATCCGGTCTCCCACCTGGGTGCCGGGACCCAAGAACTTGAGCCATCTTCTGCTGCTTTCCTTCGCACATTAGCAGGGAGCTGGATCTGAAGTGGAGCAACCAGAGCTCGGAACTGGTGCCCAAATGGGATGCTGGCATTGCAGGTGGCAGCTTAACCTGCTGGACTACAATGCCAGCCCCCAGATATTTATTTTGTGATATGTACTGTCTGTGAACTTTTTGAAAATTCCTTATATGTAGCATGTGTATCATTAGAGGATAGGGTTTAGAGGAGTAGATGAAAAAGTAGTGAGAACCACGTTGTGTGTGGCCATAGGTTAAGCCTCTGCTTGAAATGCCAGCATCCCATATCGTAGTGCCACTTCAAGTCTAACTTCCTGCTAATGTGCCTGGGAAGAAAGCAGAAGATGGCCCAAGTATTTGGGCCCCTCCCACCTGTATGAGACACCTATAAATACTCAATGAACTTCAGCAACTATGTGGCCAAATCAGTTGGCTGAAGCCCTTCCTTCCCCTGACACCTGCAGAGCTTAGACTGATATTTGATTTACTGACTAAGGGAAACAGCCCTTCTTCAAATATCACATTGACACCAGCAGCCAAATCCCCTATAGAAAGGATCAACACCCAGTTGTCAAATTTTGAAACCTTTAGATATGACTCTCAGGTGCCTCTATTTGCCATAACCATATCTACCCTCAAGGCCCCCTTAGGAGTTATTTGGCAACAACATGGACCAACATAGCCTGGAGCGAGTGTCATAAAATAGTTAACAAAGTAGATGCCATCCTATGATGGGACTTAAATTAAGATACTATGCCAATAAGATATTTAACACAGAGGCAGACATAGTGGTCCTACCCCTATCACAATTAGAACTGTCCACATTGATGCAGAATAGCATGCTCTTTCAAACGTTAATGATAAATTTCCCAGGACAGGTTGACAATCACCTGCCAGCGGACAGGCTACTCCAGATGTTACAAACCTTAGAAATAGACTATCCAAAACATGCTTTCCCTGCTAATCAACCTATACCCATGGCACCGTGTGCGTTTACGGACACCAACAAGTCACTGTTTGGAATAGTGATCAAATCTTCAACAGAAAAAGATAAGATCCATGTAGAACCCCATTCCTCATTGCTACCCCTATCTGAGCATGCACTCCTGTGGTCTCCTGGTTGAGCACTGGTTAGTCAATGACAGGTAAGATCCCCTGGGGGACAACCTAAGACAGGCACAGCCGCGTACAGAGATCACATGGAAATGGGGTCAACAATGGTGTGGCCAAGAATCATGCCTCCCATTGCTCAAAAATAAACAAAAAGGGGGAAATGTGGTGGAATGAGAAGGCCAAGATGGCCACTGGCAAGCGAGCATCAGTTACTCAGGAGTGGCTTTGGAAACCCCCTGGGAAACCATCTGGCAACAGAGCCTGCCTGGCAAAAGGCTGTGATTGGATGGCTTTGGAAACCACATGGCAATGGAGCCTGCCTGGCAGCAAGCTGTGATTGGATGGCTTCGGATACTGCCTGGCAACAGGCTGTGATTGGTTAGGGCATAAACCGCCTCTTGACCGGATTGGCTGCCTTAGCTATTTAAGCTGCTGTACCTCACCGGTGCCCTGGCTCACTAGGCTAATCCTCCACCTTGCTGCGGCGGCACACCGGGTTCTAGTCCCGGTCAGGGCGCCGGATTCTGTCCCGGTTGCCCCTCTTCCAGGCTGGCTCTCTGCTATGGCCCCGGAGTGCAGTGGAGGATGGCCCAAGTGCTTGGGCCCTGCACCCCATGGGAGACCAGGAGAAGTACCTGGCTCCTGCCATCGGATCAGCGCGGTGCGCCGGCCGCAGGGCGCTGGCCGTGGCAGCCATTGGAGGGTGAACCAACGGCAAAGGAAGACCTTTCTCTCCTTTCTCTTTTTCTCTCTCTCTCACTGTCCACTCTGCCTGTCCAAAATAAATAAATAAATAAATACATGCATGCATGCATGCATGCATGCATGCTGCTGTACCAACTGAAATAAATGAGTCTGCAGGCTGCCCACCTCTAGCCTGCTTTCACCCGACTACCGGGGTCTGTGTGGTGACTCCGTGCCTCTTGCCCCCACCATGCTCCTCCTCTCAGAGTAAATCCACAGCAACACACCTGAATGGAGTTTCTGGCTGTTGACATCAGCCTGACCCCAGACCTGGCTATTGTGGCCATTTGTAGAAGAACCAGCAGATGGATGGTCATTCTTTCTGTCTCTCCTTGTCTCATTTTATCTATCTAACTACCTACCTGTTTGTTTATTTATTTGAAAGGTAACTGCCTTTCAAATAAACAGGTAGGTAGTTAGATAGATAAATCTTTTTTTTTTTCCTTTTTTTTTTTTTAGTTATTTGATAGGTTCAGTTAGACAGTGAGAGAGAGAGAAAGGTCTTCGTTCTGTTGGTTCACTCCCCAAATGGCTGCTACGGCCGGCGCTGCGCCGATCCGAAGCCAGGAGCCAGGTGCTTCCTCCTGGTCTCCCATGCGGGTGCAGGGCCCAAGCACTTGGGCCATCCTCCACTGCCTTCCCAGGCCACAGCAGAGAGCTGGAATGGAAGAGGAGCAACTGGGACAGAACCGGCGCCCCAACCGGGACTAGATCCCAGGGTGCCGGCGCCGCAGGCGGAGGATTAGCTAAGTGAGCTGTGGCGCTAGCTGCATATGTCTTTATGTATGCAGAAGTTTCAAAGTCATAAGGCCATGAGTGGAATTGATCAGATATGGGAAATGTGATTGCTCAGCTTTAAAGATAATGTCTTGTTGTTTTCCAAAGTAATTATACAAATTAACACTCCCATCAACAGTGTATAACAGTTCTTACTGATTCTCCATCCTCTGTAATACTTGTCAGAATTCATACTTTCTGAAAATGATTTATAAAGTAATATCCCACTGAAGTATTAATTTGCTTCTCCCCAGTTAACTGTGTAGTTGAGAATCTTTTCTGTTTGTCATTCATATTTTTTCCTCAGTGAAATGCCAGGTCATATGTTTTTATTTTTTTGGCAGGCAGAGTGGACAGTGAGAGAGAGAGAGAGAGAGAAAGGTCTTCCTTTGCCGTTGGTTCACCCTCCAATGGCCGCCGCGGCTGGCGCGCCGCGGCTGGCGCACTGCGCTGATCCGATGGCAGGAGCCAGGTGCTTCTCCTGGTCTCCCCTGGGGTGCAGGGCCCAAGTACTTGGGCCATCCTCTACTGCCTTCCCGGGCCACAGCAGAGAGCTGGCCTGGAAGAGGGGCAACTGGGACAGAATCCGGCGCCCCAACCGGGACTAGAACCCGGTGTGCCGGCGCCGCAAGGTGGAGGATTAGCCTAGTGAGCCGCGGCGCCAGCCTGCTCATATGTTTTACACGTGTTGCAGGATTTGGGTTTTGTTTTTGTTTTTTTTTTTTTTTGGGGGGGGGGGATTCTTTGTATAATGTGGATATTGGGCTAGTAATGGATGTGGTAAATTTCTTCCCTGCCTGTGACATACCTATTCATCTGACAGATATTTTGCTACGCAGAAGTTACTAGTTTTAGTGTGGTTACCTCTTTCTTACTCTCTATGTTTGTCTTTTTGTTCTTGATTAGGAATTTTTCCTACCTCAGAGTCATAAAGATATTACCTCTCTTTTCCTCCAAACATTTTAAAGTTTTGCCCATTACATTTATGTCTTTAACACATTTGAAACTGGTTTTTTTTGTATATGTATTTTTTATTTAAGACTTATTTATTTATTTGAAAGGTAGAGTGGGAAAGATCTTCTATCATTCCCAAATGGCTGCAATAGCCAGATCTATACTAGGCCAAAACCAGGAGCCAGGAACTCTATTCTGGTCTCCCACATAAGTGGCAGGGACCCAAGTACTTGGTCTATCTTCTGTTGTCTTCCCGAGGTCAATAGCAGGAAGCTGGATCAGAAGTGGAGTAGCTGGGACTTGAACTAGTGCTACAATATAGGCTACTGGCATTGGAAGCAGTAGCTTAACCTGCTGTGCCACAAATGCTGGTGCCTGTGTATGTATTTTTTGTATGTGATTATTGGATCCATATAACCAGTTGTTCCATGACCATGTATTGACAGTCTTGTTTTCCCCTGTCATCTGTATGTTCACTTCCATTGTAGTTTTTGATAATAAGAATTCATAAAGCTGCTTATGTTGATATGTTCTTAATATAATTATTTGGTCACTAATGGCTTTAAAAAGTCAAATTTAAAGTTTAAATGTTAAGAAGAGCAGGGTGGGAAGTGGGGTTGAGGCCACAGTATGGCCTCTGCATTATAAAATAAAGCACTAGATATCCTCATTTCTCACTGTCAACCTATAGGATCCTGAATTGTCATTGTTGCCACACTGAAGTTGCTTCTGTTTGTTCATGTCCTTTATCCGAATGTGAAAGGCAGATCTTCCATCCTTGTAACCATAACAGAGTCTCAGCAAATATTAATAGTGGATAAATGACAAGCGTAATGCAATTTACAATGTTTCCAATGATATGATAGGAATGGGCATTTGGTCCCCACTGTAGGCTATTGGTCATCTGTATAAAAAACTAATCTTTGGTGTCCTGTCCCTTTAGAGAATAAAACTGATATGAAGGATGGTATGCCAAAAAATAAAGTTTAAATGTGTTCCGACTAAGTTTTATTTATTTGATTGCTCAGAATAATCTTTCTTTAAAACATTATTTTAGATTTATTTGTTTAAATTATATAACGTTACACCTCTACAGTCAGAATTATTGTAAATTTTCTGATTTTTTTTTCTGACAGGGCTGTATATTAAAGTAACTAACTGGTCTTAATTTTGTAAATAAACTCTGCGTGTCATGATTTAATTTCTAAGGATGTTATTGAAATACTAATTGTATTTTTTATTATTTTAGGTTCGACCCTTAAACAGTGAAGGATCATTAAATCTTTTAGGATTGGAGACAATTAGATTAATATATTTCAAAAATAAGATGGCAGGTGAGAAAATGCATATATTAATAGGATAGCTTTGATGGAAAGATGATCTCTAAACTGACTGCTCAAGGGCAGATGAATAATAAAGCAGGGACCAGGTTTAAATTCAGGTGTGTCTTACTCCAAAGTCTGTAATCCTGGCCATTGTCATACTGTGGAGTAACAAAGTAAGTAGAGAAAGTATAACTGAATTTGTCTTTATTGTATTTGTAATACTGCACACCCTAACCAAAATTTGTTACAATAAAATTATGAATCATCCAGAACTCCAGTTTGGGACTTCAAAAATTCTTTTCCTGCCATTGCAGAAGGCTCGGCACTTATGAAGTGCAGATGGCTACATGGGAAGATGAAAAACGAGGAAATAGAAACGTGCAAAGAATTAGGAGAGAGAATGGGATACTGGGTTTTACAGATAGGGGAAGGGCCTTTGATCTGTAACCAAAGTAGTGAAGTGAGATTGTCACACACAGGATTACAAATCAGATTGTAAGAAGCCAGGGAGAAGGTCCGCATGCTATTAAATGTGTTTTACCAAGGTGTGCTCAGTTTAAATTTCACTTTTTTTTTTTTTTTTTTTAAGAATTCATGTATTTATTTGAGAGACGGAATTACAGACAGAGATAATGAGAGACAGAGAGGTCTTCTGTTTCTGCTGGTTCACTCCCTAGATGGCCGCAATGGCTGAAGCTGGGCTAATCTGAAACCAAGAGCCAGGAGCTTCTTCTGGGTCTCCCACGCAGGTGTAGGGGCCCAAGCACTTGGGCCATCTTCCACTTCTTTCCCAGGCTCATTAGCAAAGAGCTGATTCAGATGAGGAGCAGCTAGGACATGATCTGTCACCCACATGTGATGCTGGTGTGGCAGGTTAAGGCTTAACCTACTACGCCACAGCACTGGCTCCCTGAATTTCACTTTTAACAAATATTATTGTAGTTCTCTATTCTGTACGATAAAGTCATTCTCATGTCATTTTGACAAATTAATGCAGAACAGAGGCATACATAGTTTTCTGATCTTCTGTGGTAGATTCTTTTAATAAAAATGTACCTTTGATACATTCTGTATCTAAAATCGTATTTAGATTGATTTCAATATAGTTTAAAAACATTGGCCTCAAGACAACATGTTAAAATTTTATCTTTTGAGGGCTAGCACTGTGGTGTAGAGGGTAATGCCACCACCTGCCTTGCTAGCATCCATATGGGTGCCGGTTCAGGTCCCTGCTGCTCCTCTTCCAATCCAAATCTCTGCTGTGGCCTGGGAAAGCAGTAGAAGATGGCCCAAGTGCTTGGAAAATATTTTCAAAGCTATATTTAAGCATATATCTGTTTATGTTCTGTTGAAAATTACTGCTTATTTACTATGATTATTAGTCTAGAACTTTGAGAAATCAGAATTGTATATTGATTCATGATAGTATAGTCTTGGAGATTAATGGATAAAAAGCATTTTAACAGTTTAAAGAACATCATTATTCTTTGTGTGTGTATTTTGCACAGAAGGGGATGAACTGGTGGTTCCTGAAACATCAGATAACAGTCGAAAACAAATGGTTAGAAATATTAACAATAAGCGCCGTTATTCCTTCAGAGTCCCAGATGAGGAAAGGATGCAACAGAGGAGGTAAATATTTTGTTTATATTTAGCATCCATACATGCTTGTAGCATCTGAAGAACTATTTGGTGATAATACCATATATGACTTGGAAGAAAAGTTTTCCATCTGAAAATTGGTTATTCATCTGTAGTATCAAAAACTGCAATAATAACTATTAACTCCTTAGTATTATTTTATTAATACTCTCAAAGTTACGAATATACCCTAGATTAAAGTACCATATTTTGGTTGACTTATGGAGTAATTATAATTTTAGGGATATGTGCCTTGTTACATTGTAAACATAGAACACATCTGTGAATACAATAAACTTGTAATATGTTGAAGAAATTCAGATGGAGCTGGTGTTGTGGTGCAGTGGCATCCCATATTGGAGTGCCAGTTCAGCTTCAACTGCTCTGCTTCCAATGCTGCTGCCTGCTAGGAAAGCACCAGAAGATGGCCCAAGTACATGGACCCTTGCCACACATGTGAGAGTCCCAGATGGGCTTCAGGGATCCTGGCTTCAGCCTGGCCCAGCTGCAACCAGTGTGGCCACTTGGGGATTCAACCAGCAGATGGAAGAGCTCTCTGTCTCTACCCCTCTGTCCTGCCTGTCAAATAAATAAATTTTTAACCAAAAAAGAAACTCACATTGACTTTTGTCTTTATGAACTAACAGAAATGGGCTGTGTAGTATTTCTAGTAACATACAAGAATGTTGCTTTTTTTTAAATTTATTTGACAGAGTTATAGACAGAGACAGACAGAGAAAGATCTTCCTTCCGTTGGTTCACTCCCCAAATGGCCGCGGCTGGTGCTATGCCGATCCGAAGCCAGGAGCCAAGTGCTTCCTCCTGGTCTCCCATGCGGGTGCAGGGCCCAAGCACTTGGGCCATCCTCCACTGCCCTCCTGAGCCACAGTAGAGAGCTGGACTGGAAGAGGGGCAACCGGGACTAGAACCCGGCGCCCATATGGGATGCCGGTGCTGCAGGCAGAGGACTAACCAAGTGAGCCACAGCGCCGGCCCCAACAACGTTTCTAAAAGTGTTATCACTAATTTTAAAAGCATGTAAATGTTCAGAATTATCTGTAAAATAGAGCTACTTTGGTGTCTAAGTGTTTAAAAGAACTTCTGTTCTCTCACCCAAAATCTTAAGATCTTTTATTTGAAATGAAATATAATGAGTGTGAACTCTTAAGTGTATTGTTATTCTATTTATATCCTTCCTTACTGATATGATTTAATAATTTTACTTTTATAAAAAATATAGATGCATATTTTGTTAAGCTATCTAGATTAATGTTAGGAAAGGTGTCTAAACAGATGTTTTGTCTTACAGGGAGATGCTACGAGATCCAGAAATGAGAAATAAATTAATTTCTAACCCAACTAATTTTAACCACATAGCACACATGGGTCCTGGAGATGGAATACAGATCCTAAAAGACCTGCCCATGGTAAGGAACAGAGTGAATGTGAATGGGATGAAGAATAAGTGGGGGTTAGTTAAAGGGAAATATAATATACATATAATGTATAGATAGAGGCTTGAGTAAATACATAGAGTACAAAAGATACTTTTGGCCCGTGCCGTGGCTCACTAAGCTAATCCTCCGCCTTGCGGCACCGGCACACCGGGTTCTAGTCCCGGTCGGGGCTCCGGATTCTGTCCCGGTTGCCCCTCTTCCAGGCCAGCTCTCTGCTGTGGCCTGGGAGTGCAGTGGAGGATGGCCCAAGTACTTGGGCCCTGCACCCCATGGGAGACCAGGAGAAGCACCTGGCTCCTGCCATCAGATCAGCACTGTGCGCTGGCTGCAACGCGCCGGCCGCGGTGGCCATTGGAGGGTGAACCAACGGCAAAGGAAGACCTTTCTCTCTGTCTCTCTCTCTCACTGTCCACTCTGCCTGTCAAAAAAAAAAAAAAAACCTTTTATTTCAGTGTATCACAGCATATATGATGACATGTTTAATGAGAAAAACATAATACATAGACATCTGTGAAAAGCAAAAAGATCAAGTGCTTTAGTCTTACCCTACAAATCTCTGCCACACCTAAATTTACTGTTGTTGGTGGAAGAAATTGCCAGTTTGTAGAGGCTCTCTACCAGGTTCAGAACACGGTTATGAAATGACTAAAATTTCATACAAATACTTTGCCTTTTTTTCCCCAGAAAATTATACTAGCTTGTTCACTAATGTCACACTTCTCAGCTAATTTTAAAGCTAAATATTTTTCCTTTGCTCTGTTACGAACATGTTACCAGATCAGTTACACATAAAAACATGCAACATAGAAGAGCTGCTGTGTTTTGTTTTTGTTTTTTGACAGGCAGAGTGGACAGTGAGAGAGAGAGACAGAGAGAAAGGTCTTCCTTTGCCGTTGGTTCACCCTCCAATGGCCGCCGCAGCTGACGCACTGCGGCCAGTGCACCGCGCTGATCCGATGGCAGGAGCCAGGTGCTTTTCCTGGTCTCCCATGGGGTGCAGGGCCCAAGAACCTGGGCCATCCTCCACTGCACTCCCAGGCCACAGCAGAGAGCTGGCCTGGAAGAGGGGCAACCGGGACAGAATCCGGAGCCCCGACCGGGACTAGAACCCGGTGTGCCAGCGCCGCAAGGCGGAGGATTAGCCTAGTGAGCCGCAGCGCTGGCCGCTGCTATGTTTTAACAATATGAAAATTGGGTTCTCGGATTTATGTTTAGAATAAGAATATTATTGGAATTAGTTAATAATTCCAGACCCTGTTCTGAACGTATTTTGATAGTACTCTCCACAAACTATTAAAACTTTAATATGACAGTTGTAATCAGTGTTGTTAACTTTTGTACCGAATTTTAAATTAAAATTTATATTTCATGGTAACTTGAGAAATTATTGGTGAATCTTTAATCAAATGTTTTTCTGAGGAAATCCATCTTAACCATATTATCAACACTACCACACTACTGTGATAGAAAACATACATATCACTAAGAAAATGACAGGTTAAATAGTTTGTGCAGTCAACATTTTAGCATAAAAACTTAAAAGGGAAGTTTTACACTTAATTCCTGGAGAGAAAAAAATAATTTATATTCTTTGGAGTCTCAGTTCTTTGTTGCAGATATCCCTATTAATCAGTTGCTTATGAATAAATGTGACATTCTTAGTGTTATCTTTATTCATCATCAAAACATTATTACATAGTCATAATAATAGTCCCTCTTTTAAGGAGTACAAATTATCATTTATCCTTTTAGAACAGATATTTTTATTAGCTATGTTGAATAAACACGAAGTATGCAAAAACTAAATAATAAATTACAAATAATATTGACATAGTAGCAGTAAGAAATTAAAGTTGAGCACACTCAATATTGAAACTATTCTACTTGACTATTATATTTAAAAGCTTATACTATTTTTTTCAACTTTTGCCTGGGAGTAAATCACAAATTTCTCTCTGTTCTTTTCCCATTATGAACATTTACTTAAAATCCTCAGTCCAGTTCTCTTTAAATCTCAGAAATAAACATCACATAATCCTACAGTCAAAAGCCTCTATCCTTTTCCATTTACAAGTTGCATGTCAGGCATAAAATACCTTTTTTTTAAACTTTTATTTAATGAATATAAATTTCCAAAGTACAGCTTATGGATTACAATGGCTCCGCCCCCCCCCCCCCGTAACTTCCCTCCCACCCGCAACCCTCTCCCCTTCCATTCACATCAAGATTCATTTTCAATTCTCTTTATATACAGAAGGTCAGTTTAGCATATATTAAGTAAAGGTTTCAACTGTTTGCACCCACATAGAAACACAGAGTGAAAAATACTGTTTGAGTACTAGTTATAGCATTAAATCACAATGTACAGCACATTAAGGACAGAGATCCTACATGAGGAGTAAGTGCACAGTCACTCCTGTTGTTGACTTAACAAATTGACACTCTTCTTTATGGCATCAGTAATCACCCTAGGCTCTTGTCATGAGTTGCCAAGGCTATGGAAGCCTTTGGAGTTCACCGGCTCTGATCATATTTAGACAAGGTCATAGTCAAAGTGGAAGTTCTCTCCTCCCTTCAGAGAAAGGTACCTCCTTCTTTGATGACCTGTTCTTTCCACTGGGATCTCACTCACAGAGATCTTTCATTTAGGTTGTTTTTTTTTTTGTTTTGTTTTTGTTTTTGTTTTGCCAGAGTGTCTTGGCTTTCCATGCCTGAAATACTCTGATGGGCTTTTCAGCCGGATCCACGTGCCTTTAGGGCTAATTCTGAGGCCAGAGTGCTATTTAGGACATCCGCCATTCTATGAGTCTGCTGTGTATCCTGCTTCCCATGTTGGATCGTTCTCTCCCTTTTTTATTCTATTGGTTAGTATTTTCAGACACTAGTCTTGTTTATGTGATCCCTTTGACTCTTAGTCCTATCATTATGATCAATTGTGAACAGAAATTGATCACTTGGACTAGTGAGATGGCATTGGTACATGCCACTTTGATGGGATTGAATTGGAATCCCCTGGTATGTTTCTAACTCTGCCGTTTGGGGCAAGTCAGCTTGAGCCATGTCCCAAATTGTACATCTCTTCCCTCTCTTATTCCCACTCTTATATTTAACAGCGATCACTTTTCAGTTAAGTTTCAACACTTAAGAATAACTGTGTATTGATTTCAGAATTCAACCAAAAGTATTAAGTAGAACAAACAAAAAAAAAAATACTAAGAGGGATAATGTATTAAGTTGTTCATCAACAGTCAGGGCGAGGGCTGATCAAGTTACCGTTTCTCATAGTGTTCATTTCACTTTAACAGGTTTCCTTTTTGGTGCTCGGTTAGTTGTCACCGATCAGGGAGAACATATGATATATGTCCCCTTGGGACTGGCTTATTTCACTCCACATAATGTTTTCCAGATTACTACCAGGGATCACTTTTCAGTTAAAATTTAAACACCTAAGAATAATTGTGTGTTAATTACAGAGTTCAACCAATAGTACTAGAACAAAAAAAATACTAAAGTGGATAAAGTATTACATTGTACATCAACAGTCAAGACAAATTACTGTAACCTCAGGAAAAAATTGCAGAGGAAACTCTTCAGGATCTAGTGGATGTGATAAGGCATAAAATACCTTAATTGAATTTTTGAAGTTATGGTAAACAGTTTAAAGATTACTATATTTTAACATATTTGAAAGCTCAAGTGTTATGAAGTGTTTCAATTGAACTTTTTGAAATTTGGTTTGGAATAGTTTTCAATACGTGATATGTAGTGATACAGGGATATAAATTTCAGACATGCATGCTATAAGGCAGCACATCAACAAATACAAAATTCTTTGTAACAAGGTTTTAATAGGTATTATCCTTCTAAAATTAAAATTTATTTCACTTTTGCTTCATTTTGTTGCACAAAGGAATATATACTTTCCATCCCACCATAGCAAGAATTATCAGTTTCTGTAGAAATCCCAGTACTTTCTACATATTACAGTATTTTTCTTGGAATGGGATAGTTTCAATATTTAACAGAATGTTACTCATAGCAATTATCGATGTTTTTGTAAAAATCATAGTATATCCTATAAATTATAGTATTTTTCTTTGAATGGGATAGTTTGATCTTTAATGAAATGTTACTGTGCTTGGCATTCTCCTCCCCTTAGTTGAGAAGTCAATTTGCTAATGTTCCAGAGTTCTTTCAGACCTCACTGTGCAATAAGACCATGCTCCCAATGCTAAAGTCTCACATTTCAAACATCACGAGAAATTTATATCAAAGCATCCATTCTGACTTTACTTTTTCCTCCCTTCACCCTCCCACCACTCTAAAGTGAAAGAAATCTATATTTCATCTTTTGTTCAGAGTAAGACCTGGCTTTATTACTAAGCAAGTTCAGATAGCATTTCCCAAAGTTCAGTCTCCCAGCTGACTAATACATGACCTTCTCTGCTGGATATCCAGTTAGACTGCTTGACTAGTTTTTGTCATTTGGTTTTCTTAGCCCATGACCACCCTGTTGGTTCTTGCTGGCATTAGCACAAACGACAAGTGACCTTTTGCCCTGGCAATTTAATCCAAATTGTAATGTGCATTCCATTCCTTTAATGTTTTCAATTCAGGTAAGCACTTTTGTATTTCCAGGACAAGAAGTGGGCGTAAATTTTTGAAACCTGTTTCTTCACCTATACATGTAGTATGCATCATATATTTTATGTGTCTGAATTCCCATTTCTCACATCCATATTTTATTTGTGCATGACTGTTCTCATTTCAGTACCAAACAAAGGACATATAAGCTGAGGTTTTTTATAGACGTCCAGTAAATTGCCAAATAAATATTCCTTTGGTACTTTCTATGTGCACAGAACCATGCTTATTTCAGAATATACATTGGTAAACAATACAATAATATGCATGTTTGAAAATAATAACAATAATATGCACATTTATGCCTATGTATGTGTATGTATCTGCTGATTTAAAAGTTAGTGATATTTAATACAGTTTCAGATTTTCATATGTTCTTTCCACTGAAGTCAAATTATTATGAGCTATTTTCAAAAAAATATAGATGGATTAAGTTTGCCTTTTAACTTATAAAAGAGCTTTCAGTTACCAAAGCCATGTGTTACCATCTGTGCGAGAGCATGTGCCACATTTTTTTATGTTTTAATTTATGAAACCAATATTGCTCCCAATGAAATACTTATAAGCTTGGAAAGTTTATTAAATATCTTCTTAAGCCACTTTTGTTTATTTTATGCCTAGTGATTCTAAAATAGGGTTGCTTGCTTCTTGAGCATTGAAGAGCCAGTAATGCTAAAAGAGTCATTTTCTTATCTCCTATATCAGATGTAAACCTTGTCTTAGAAATATATAACGTGGCCGGCACCGCAGCTCACTAGGCTAATCCTCCACCTTGCGGCGCCGGCACATCAGGTTCTAGTCCCAGTCGGGGCGCCGGATTCTGTCCCGGTTGCCCCTCTTCCAGGCCAGCTCTCTGCTGTGGCCAGGAGTGCAGTGGAGGATGGCCCAAGTGCTTGGGCCCTGCACACCATGGGAGACCAGGAGAAGTACCTGGCGCCTGCCATCGGATCAGCTCGGTGTGCCGGCCACAGCGTGCCAGCCGTGGCGGCCATTGGAGGGTGAACCAACGGCAAAAGGAAGACCTTTCTCTCTGTCTCTCTCTCTCACTGTCCACTCTGCCTGTCAAAAAATAAAAAAATAAAGAAATATATAACGTGTTTGTTTGCTTGAATCTTTTTTACCACTTACCTTTTGTTTCTGGTAATAAAAGACAAGTTTTCTACAATTGAATAAAAGAATAATATTTTACCTATATAATTATTTTTAGCACATTACATTTTCCTAATACAGGTTTTCAAGCTAATTGACCCTGGGATTTTAAGAGGTAGTTTTTCTTCTTAAAGTTAAATTATTTTCCTTTTTGGAAAGAATCTTAGTACTTTTTTTTGAACTATAACTTTTCTTTTAAGAATAGATAATTTGTAAGGTCTTTTTCAGTAAGCTTATCTCCACTGACAGGAGCATGAATTTAATCTACTTAATTCTCTTCAGCAAGTCATTCAGCTTGGCCTCTAACGAAAGGATCATATTTTCTTAGAAACAGTTATTCATCAAGAAAATTCCCTGGTGACTGGTGGCTCCTAAATATTCAGAATTATATTATCTGAAAAATTAGAATCCTTGGCTTCAAAAGTGTTTTATCTTTGGCATTACATTATTTCATTTTTTAAAAATGTACCTGAATATTGAAGGGAAGATTTTTTTGTCTTATTAAATAAATGAAGATAAGTTTGAACTATTAAAGATAAGCTAACAAATAGTACATTCCATAGTTGTTTTTCTTATAGAGAAATAAGATGAGTAAAAGAAATCATGTATCACAAGTCTACAAATACCAGAAAATGGATTTCAGTGGTATGGATTTCTAAAGAAACAGTTTCAGAACACAGCTAGTTAGGTTCACTTGTCCTTTTTTTTTTATTTTTTTAAGATTTATTTTATTTATTTGAAAGGCTGAGCTACAGAGAGAGAATGAGAGAGAAAGAGAAAGAGGTCTTCCATCCACCAGTTTACTCCTCAAATGGCTGCAATGGCCAGGCTTGGCCAAGCCAAAGCCTGGAACCAGGAGCTTCCTCTAGGTGTCTCCCATGTGGATGCAGGAGCCTGAGCGTTTGGACTGTCCTCCACTGCTTTCCCAGGAACATTAGCAGGGAGCTGGATTGGAAGTGGAGCAGACAGGATTGGGACCAGTGCCCATATGGGATGCTGGCGCTGCAGGCGGCCAGTTCACTCCCTGCACCACAATGCCACCCTCTTTTTTTTTTTTTTTTTTTTTTTTTTTTTTGGTTGACAGGAAGAGTTAGAAAGACATAGTGAAAGGTCTTCCTTTTTTCATTGGTTCACCCCCCAAATGGCCACAATGGCCGGCACTCTGTGGCTGGCGCACTGCACTGATCCGAAGCCAGGAGCTAGATGCTTCCTCCTGGTCTCCCATGCACTTGGGCCATCCTCCACTGCCTTCCCGGGCCACAGCAGAGAGCTGGACTGGAAGAGGAGCAATTGGGACAGAATCCAGCACCCCAACCGGGACTAGAACCCAGGGTGCTGGCACTGCAGGCAGAGGATTAGCCAAGTGAGCCATGGCGCCGGCCCACCCTCTGTTTTTAATTTTAATTTTTAAGAAAGAGAGACGCTGGTGGGGATGGGGAGGAGAGAACTACTGTCTGCTGGTTCACTCCCCAGCTGCCTGCAGTGGCTCCCACTGGGACCAAAATCAGGAATTGAAACTCAGCCCCAGTCTCCGGAGCACAAGGGTAGCAGGAACCCAATTGCTTGAGTCATCATTACTGCCCTCCAGGGTCTGTATTAGCAGAAACTGGAGTCAGGAGCCAGAGGTGGATACTGAATCCAGATACTCTGGTGTGGAACAGGGACATCTTAACCAGCTCTTAACTGCTAGGCTGAACACCCGCCCCACTGTTGCTTTCTTAAGCTTTGCTTTTTTTTCCTCTTCAAATTTATTGTGAGTTTGTGCCATGTTTAGGTCATCTCACGTAACAGAACACTGAACTAAACTGAGAATTTCTTCACATCTCTGTTAAGTCCAGTTTGTACTCACTTAACTATGGTAATAAAAGAGCAATTTTATAAGGAGTATGCTGTTTTGTAAATGAGCTGTTTAAGTAACTGGCAAGAGGATTACAAAATTTAACTTTCTTAAGCCTAAAAGTATTTCATTAATTATTCAATTCTGATACAAGATATTACTTCATTTTTACTATGTGCATGTTGTCTGAAATGTCACATATAACCAGTGAATACATCCTCATCACCTTACCACTTTGTTTTCTTCTTTCTGTTGTTTTTGATAGCCAGGTTTCCCTTATCCATCCCCTCATCATCACTCCGGTCTGATCTCCTCTCCGATCAACTTTGAACACATCTATCACATGACTGTTAATTCTGCTGAAAAATTTCTCTCTCCTGATTCCATAAACCCTGAATATTCCCCGCCTCTGCGCTCTGTCCCTGGTACACCCAGCTTTATGACTCTGAGGGTATGGACAGCTGAGTCAGGTGTTAACTTGTACTAACCATGTATGGATATCCTGTTGCCTGGCCTAATAAGTAATGCTACTGAGGTGGTACCATTTTGTGAACATTTTCCTTTGACCTTTTTCTCTTCAGCTTTGCCCTTCCTCTGTTTATTTTCCTCTTCCAGTTCTATTTTGTTTCATCTTTTGAGAAAAAAGATGGAAGAATAGAGAAGATTTTAATTTTCATTTTTGAA
Organism: Oryctolagus cuniculus; assembly: GCF_964237555.1. Lineage (NCBI taxonomy): Eukaryota > Metazoa > Chordata > Mammalia > Lagomorpha > Leporidae > Oryctolagus > Oryctolagus cuniculus. The sequence continues at coordinate 67,470,765 of NC_091444.1, forward strand.
ACTATATTAGAGATTCATAGAAGGTTTTCTCATCATAGTATTTTCTATTACAGATACCATTCTAACAATAGGCCCTAGTGAATCTTTATTCTGTTTAAAAAAGAAAAAGCAGAAAGCATTTACAGAATTTCTGAATTTTTTGTAGCTAACTATGGTATAACCAGTTCAATTTGGAGGCCTTTTTTTTTTATATTTAATGAGATTAGAGTCTATGGTAGAGCCAATCCACAGACTTTCTGTCTACAATAAACTCTTTTTGAAAAGCTTAGCAATCCTCCAAAAAATTTGTATAATACTATTACTGAGAAAGAGAAATATATTCAAAAATAAGGTAGATTTTATCATCTTGGAGTTGCTGATACTCGTGTAGTTTCAACCAGGATACGCTCAAAGAGGAAGTAAACAATGCATTCTGTGTTCTGAAGGACCATGGCATCTGTTGTTGGTCTCTTCTGTTCAGCATTTTGTCTTTGTTACCAGTGACTTATAAGTGGGATGGAGAGCTGGTGGTCATTAAAGCTGAATATCTATATGACCACCAAGTAAATATGCTGATACAAACTTCAGGGAAACATTTTCTGAAGTTAATTTTGCAGATAATGAAATATTTAGAGCAGACTTTTCCCATAATGCCTCCTGACCTAGAAAAGTTAGTAACATTTTTTTAGGAATATGTCTGGTAATTTTCCAATAAGAAAATTAACCAAAAGAGTGAGAAGTTTATTTTTGTTTGTATTGTAAAATTATTCTAAATTATTCTAAATATCACCATCATTAAATTTTAATGTCATTTAAATATCTTAATTGACAAAATAAAGGTAACCATGATAAAATAAATCTGAGTTTGCTTAGTAACAGATTGTAGGAAGTGGAGTCCAGGTGAATGTTATGTAAACTACTCAGTCAAGAACTTTTCTTGACAGAAGTAATGAAAGTGTTGCTTAAGTTAATCGTCTCTGAGTAGAAATGCCACTCTATCAGTGAAAGTTTTACCTTAATCTTAAACATGATCACACGTAGAATGAGAGGCTTAGCTTTCTAAGCTGTTTATGATGAAGTTTATTATTAATTGACTGAATGATAGACTGTTTTGTTATAAAGCATTTTTCAGTATATCATTCCTTTGTTACTTCAGCATTCACTGTTACTAAGGAACAGTGTGTTTTATAAGGTTAATTTTTGCCATTTATTCTAGGGTAAGTTTATTTTATAGAGAAGGAAATTACCAGTGTATCTTAAAGCTTATATAAAAAGTAGAAACAAAATCTACAGTTTGATATTGCCATCTCTTTTTGAAAAGCTTTTCTTTGCTATGCTGTGCACATGTTGCTTGTGTTTTCTGGGTTGCTAATGTTTGTGTGAATGATAAATTGCTAGTGTTGACTATTTCCATCTTAAATTTCTTTATTTTCTTAAAAACGGGTAATACATTTGCTCTAAACAAATAACACACTAGGAATTACATGGATTTTGCAAATTTGGTCTATAAACCAAAATGGCAGTGGTTGAATTTAGGGCCAGCTGACCAACCAACTTTCAGTATGTGTGATTCTTCAAAATGTATGATTTGGAGTTTTTCAAGTCATGTTATTGCTTGTTTCCTCATTGCTAGCCTTGGCTTTCCTTTAGCTGTTTTTCCTTAACTTTTTCTTAGTTGTCTCAGATGCACATGAGGAATCCAATAGTATGAAATTATTCTGAACCATGACCTCTCCTTTGGGTTTCACAATTGCATAGCAACTGGGAACCAGTTCTAGATTTTCATTAAATAACTAAAAATATTTTTAGCTTTGCTAGTACATTTCTTTATTGTTTGTATCTTTTAACCTCAAAAGCCTTAAATGTATGTGTTCATTTCATTATATTCCATGTTGTTTTTGAACTATATTATAGACAAGAAATTATTAGCATGTAAATCAGATTATTTGAAGAATTTAACACCATTTAATTCATCAATTACCAGAAAATATTCTGCCCAAACAATACAAGTATAAATGCACTTTGTAAAATCTTCAAAATACATGCACACATATATCAATATAAACTAGAATATTATGTGTTCTACAGAAAGGATTTGAAAATTCATTCATTACATTGCCAACTGAATTAATCCCAGTAGTTGAAGTAGAAAATTGGGATTGTAGATGTAACCCAAGTATCTTATTCGGCAGCTGTTTTAGGTGTTAGAGTTCAGTGTTATTATTGTTAGGTTTTAGGATTTTATGGTTGGAAGGAGGAGATGAGTGGCTAAAGTGAAGAAGACTTTATTTTAGGGAGGACAGAACAGGGGGTAAAGAGAGAGTGAGTGTTGAGCCTGCCTGGGCAGAGAGCAGGGGTTTGAAGCCGGGCTTCACTCCCTTTGAAGAGCAGGCAATCCCTTCTTAAGGAGTTTTGGGGGGAGGCACAGAGCACCACATGGACCCTGCCTAGGTGGGTGGGAGACATGCAGAAAGGCTCCTTGGTGGAATTCACAGTGCATTTGTTTCAGCAGTTGGAATGTCCCAGGTGAGGGGCTTTATGGGGCAGTAAACATTCTCCTAGACTTTAGATTGACTACCTGCACTCAGTTTCATCAGTCCTGGGGGATCAGGCCCAGTGTTTTAACAGTCATAGTAGTAGTTTATAGCGTAAATGATGACTAATGAAATGAAGTTAGAAACAGTCACATGGGGCAATTGTTTGTCCTAGCAATTAAGACTCCCATTAAGATGCTCTCAGCCCATGTCAGCGTTACTGGGTTCAATACCTGACTCTGGCTGCTTACTTCAGCTTCCTGCTAGTGCAGACCATGAGAGGTGGCAGTGAGAACTCTATTAATTTGACTGTCTGCCAACCATAGGGGAGACCTGGATTGAGTTCCAGGCTCCAAACTTCAGCCTGGCCCAGCCCCAGCCATTGCAAGCATTTGGGGGAGTGAAACAACTGATGAAGAGCTTGCTTGGGCACTTTTTCTCTGTCTCTCCCTCCCCTCCCTCTTTCCCTTTCTTCCTCTCTCCCTCTCCGTGTGTGTGTGTGTGTGTGTGTGTGTATAAGAGTCTCTCTGCCTCTAGAATAAATAAAAATTTAAAAAGAAAGAGTCACATACTATATTCTTACTAAATAACCAGGGCAAACTGCACTGAGGTCACCAATGAGTGAGCTGAGATTACCAGAGAATGAGTATAAACGATAGGGTTCCTACCAGTAGTATTCCCCAAGTTTTATGTGTCTAAAGGGCAGGTACAAGGACATTTAGTTAAAAAAAAAAAAGTATAATTTAAGCCTTTTCTCTTGTGAAAACTTGGAAAGCATCCAGCTAAGTTAGATCTCTAATGATATTGAAGATTATAATTCCTGAACAATTCCAAGTCATACCACAAACACTAATTGCCAATGTGTGGCAGGTAGATGAGTAAAATTATCTGATATGTTCTTAACTTTAAGATACCAGAAAAAAGAATGCTTACAGATCCTCAGTGATTTAAAGATTGTGTGTGTGTGTGTGTGTGTGTGTGTGTGTTTTGACAGGTAGAGTTATAGACAGTGAGAGAGAGAGAGAGAGAGAGAGAGAGAGAGAGAGAGAAAGGTCTTCCTTCCGTTGGTTCACTCCCCAAATGGCCGGCGCTGCACCAATCAGGAGCCAGGTGCCTCTTTCTGGTCTCCCATGCGGGTGCAGGGCCCAAGCACTTGGGCCATCCTCCACTGCACTCCCGGGTCACAGCAGAGAGCTGGACTGGAAGAGGAACAAATGAGACTAGAACCCAGCCCCCATATGGGATACTGGTGCCACAGGCAGAGGATTAACCAAGTGAGCCACAGTGCCAGCCCTGATTGAGTGCTTTTGAAACAGTAAAACAAGGTAGAGAATTCTAAGTTTAAAATACACTAATGGGACAAATATTGTTGCACAGTGGGTAAAATATCTGCCTGCATCACCAGCATTTCATAGGAGCACCAATTGGAGACCCAGGTGCTCCGTTTCAGATCCAGCTGTCTTCTAACACACCTGGGCAAGCGGAGGATGGCCCATGTCTTTGGGCCTATGCACTCATGTGGGAGACCAGGAGGAAGCTCTTGGCTCCTGGCTTCAGCCTGGCACAGCCCCAGCTGTTGCAGCTGTTTGGAGAGTGAACCACCAGATGAAAGATCTCGCTTTCTCTTGTCTCTCTCTCTTTCTCTCTCTGTCTCTACCTCTCTCTGAAACTCTGCCTTTCAAATAAATAAAATAAATCTTTTAATAAAATACACTAGTTATTTTAATACTAGCCTTGTGTTCTCTTATGATTGAGAAAAGCCTGAGATAGTATGGTCAATTCTTCTTAAAAAGATGAAGAACTTGTTAGCACTTAGAAAATATATTATCTAGTAACTGTCTTAGTGGTTGTGGCTATCTATTTATCAAATTGATCCTTTGGAAAAGTCACAAAACTTGAATTTTTGACTACTTTTTAACGTGACTTTTTTCATTACATTTTCATTATACAGTTACATACTTGCATGAATTTTGTAACTGCCTTCTCTTCTGCAGATTTGCTGTTGTAAGTAAAGGGAAAAGGGACAGTTGTATTGCACAGTGCTGTTTGAGGTCCTTATTAGAGCAAAGAAAGGTACCTACTGGGACTGGACTAATGGTCTTGTTTATAAGGCATAATTACTTCCTAAAAGAGCTCTGTGGAGCAGGTGTTATGTGCATACTAAAGCTCAGAGTTGAACAAGCCCAAAGCCTGCTGTCAGTGAGCTAGTGGCACCTGAGTGAATGTGATCTGTATCATTGTGTGGCCTGTGCTCACCAGCTGCCCTCCAGCCTCTCTGCTAGGTTTGGGGATTGTAAGGGTGGTGGGCTGTGTACGGCCAGCTAAGTCATACAGTGTGCTCTGCCAAGGCAACCACAGGAACTTGAAAAATTCATTAAGTATATAGCAGACTAACTTTTGAGTTGATAATTTTGTATGGCCTGTGATGGGCATCGTAAATATACAATTGGCCCTTGGCAGACAAAAGGTTCCCACCCCTGCTGTGCTGCTCAGCAATAGCTGATGGAATTGAAGGAAGCTGGCTGACAGTGAACACCATGAGTTTGTAAAATTGCTATCATTTTTGTGGCAATGAAAGAAAAATTGATAGGAACAAGGGAATTTTCCAATTGAATGTACTATAAGTTAAAAGAAATCCATACCGTTAGTATCAGAAAATGCTTAAATGAGACTAGGCCCATGTCCATACCTGGAGAAAGCATTGTGATTGGTAAAATAGATGTTAATAATATGGTATATGCAGTTGCAGTAAATGTGATTGCAAAGAATATTGAAATATTTTCCCCTCCTCTTGGCTTTTGTCAGCCCCCAAATCCCAACCTCTAAGTCTTAGAAGCCTGCAAGGTTCCTGTTCTCAGCTATGCTGAGACAGCTCATTCTGCCCCTACCTCTGTCGCTTGCCTTTACATGTGTAGGATTGGCACAACATTCCAAGGGCTGTTTTCATATCTGGGACACTAAAATTATTCAACAATTAGTTGGAGAAATTTCAAATTAATGTTTACAAGTTAAATAACTTCACCCAGGTTGTAGTTGTTGCAACATGATTTTCTTTACAAGATTTATTTGTTTCAAAGAATTAACAAAGAGGGAGGGAAAGACAGAGACATCTTCTATCTGCTGGTTCACTCCCAAGATGACTGCAATGGCTCGAGCAAGGCCTGGCCAAAACCAGGAGCCAGGAACTCTTTCCAGATCTCCTGTATGGTAGCAGGGGCCCAAACAATTGGGACATCTTCTTCAGCTTTTTCCAGGCCATTAGCAGGCAGCTGGGTTGGAAGTGGATTATCTGGGGCTGGAACCAGCACCCATATGGAATGCCAGCATTGCAGGCAGAGGCTTTGCCAGGTGCGCCACAATGCTGCCCCACAATGTGACTGAGTGTGTGAGCTGTTACAGATGTCTGGTGACTGAGAGTGTGAACATTTAAATGGCACACCTGGTCTCACATCAATAATTCTCTTAGAATAATGTAGTTTTAGCTGACTTTTCTTCCAAATAGACTTACTTAGCTGTTGAGTTACCTAAGCAAATAAAAGCCCTATGAATAGTGAGAATTTTGTTTGGATTATCTGCAAATGTCCATGTAATTCTACACTTGACTGTCACATCTAACCATATAACTTTTACTTACTATTTCACAACCAAAAAAAAAAATCCACTGATGCTTGTTTCAGTAAGTATGAGGATAGGTACTTATCCTTGATTGGGATGAGATTTACTTCATGTTAGGGTTTTTTATGTTTGTGTGTGTGTGTGTGTGTTTGTGTGTGTTTTACTTTTGTAGGTGGGAGGGATTATGTAATCTGATGTTCCTTACTCTGTATTATTCTGGTCAATGGAATTTTATTTCTTGGTAATTACCATGAAAATTAGACTTCTCTGCAGAAAATCTCTTTCTTTATGGCTGAAGAATGTATCTTCTCTTTTGCTTTAGAACCCTCGGCCTCAGGAGAGTCGGACAGTATTCAGTGGCTCAGTCAGTATTCCATCTATCACCAAGTCCCGCCCTGAGCCGGGTCGTTCCATGAGTGCTAGTAGTGGCCTGTCAGCAAGTAAGTGGCCTGGGCTGCCTCCCTCCTGGTCCCCTGGGTGCCATGTTCTTCACCTGTGCATGCTCTGTGCCTGCAGAGCCTGCTGAGTAATGCCTAGTAGACATGAGTGCTTGGTTAAGAAACAGTCCTGGATTCTAGAGCACACAGTCCATTTGAGATACAGAAAAGATCACAAATCCTGTGACAATGAAGGAAATAACAGAGTGCAATAATGGAGAATAGCAATATGTAGCTGTTGGGGATAAATTCCTACTTAAAAATCAGATCCCTTCCTTAGAGGAGGGTGGCTATGATAGTGGTGAGGGAGTGACAAGAAATACAGTGGGAGAGGAATGTAAGGGTCAGATCATGGGACTTGGAGAGTAAGGTAAGACAGGACCTGCAGTACAGAGATTTCCTTAGAAGAGCTGAAGTGAAAATCTCCCATGGCTGTTGACAATATGGAAACTACTGGAGCTATCTTCGCATTCCTATCAAGGCCCTGAGTGAGGTAATCAAACTTGGCCTTTTTGAGATTCCTGGTTGTAAGGTATGAAAAAAGACCATCCCAGGAATTCCAGGTGTGGTTTGCTCTAGAAATGCCCCTTATTGGATCCAAGAATAGTCCCAGCTTGTTTAAGACATGTCTAGAAGAGTAGCAAGACAAGGAAAAAGGAGAATATATTGTCAGTGTTCACAGTAAAAAGCAAGGAATATTCCGCACCAAGACGCACCATGGCTTTGGGATATGAAGTCAAATTAAACAGTGATTTTCACCACCCCTATCCCAGTCCACTGGAGGATGGGCTTGCAGGGGAACCTCTTAGACCCTGTTAGCACACAAGGTTGCATGCCGTATCTCCAGAACCACCGCATGAGACTGTGGACTTAGTGAGACCACCATTCTGAGACTGTCATTTTCAAATTTTCCTTGGCCCCTTGTGCTGTTTCATCAAAACAGCCTGCCTTGTTTTTTTGTTTTGTTTTGTTTTATAAGATTGAAGTGATTGAATGTAACCTTCCTTTGAAAGGAGTAGAAACACGTCATAGGCCCCTTCACCAACCTCTGTCTTGCATTTTATTCCTTGTGTATTGAGTTTTCAGTTCCCACAAAGTCCTCATAAAGTAAAATTGTTTTCTACTTTTTTTTTAAAAAAAAAGATTTATTTATTTTACTTGAAAGAGTTACAGAGAGGCAGAGAGAGAGAGAGAGAGGTCTTCTATCCACTGGTTCACCTCCCAGATGGCCACAACGGCTAGATCTAGGCAGATCAAAGCCAGGAGCTTTCTCTGGGTCTCCCACGTGGGTGCAGGGGCCCAAGGACTTGGGCCATCTTGCATTGCTTTCCCAGGCCTTAGCAGAGAGCGGGATCAGAAGTGGAACAGCCAGGACATGAACCGGCACCCATGTGGGATGCCAGCACTGCAGGCAGTGGCTTTACCTACTATGCCACAGTGCCGGCCCCAAAATTATTTTATATTTACCCATAAGTAAACTGAAACTCAGAAGGAAAAAAAAAATACTTGCTTAAGGACACACTGTTAATAGAAGAGCAACAGAAGTCTCTTGAAGTTTGGATTTTCTATTTAGAATGACAAAATTTTAAAATAACTTGTAATTTTTTGTTACCTGAGCACTCAACAAGACATTAACTTAGAAGGAAAATCAAATAAAAAATGACTTAGTTCTTCAATTAGGTTATATTCCAAGGAGACAGAAGAACCACATCAAAAAAGCAAAGAATACATTTCCGAAGAAACAAATCAATGAAAACCAGTGCTTGTCTAAAGAAAGCTCTATCTAGAAACTGGTTGGTAGGAGGTAGAATGTGGAGAGAGCAGATCTAAGGAGGGAGATTAAATTAGTGGTTCTCAACCCACCCAGGGTGCAGTCTTGCATCAACAGGAGAGCTTCTAAAAGTTAAGTCAAGAGCAAGTGTTTGGCACAGTGGTTGGGACACTCCTATCCCTTATAGGAGTACCTGGTTTAGAGCCCTTACTCCACTCTGCATCCTAGCTCCTGCTCAGATGCACACCCTGGGGTCTCTGCCACGCACACAGGGGATCCAGATCCAGATGGAGTTCCTGGCTCTTGGCTTCAGCCTTGCCTAGCCCTGGTGTTTCTGGGCATTTGGAGAGTACACCAGTGGATGGGAGATTTTTTCTGTCTCTCCTTTTCAAATACAATAAATAACTAACTTTTAAAAATAATTAAACCAGAAATTCAGCTGTAATTGATCTGGGATAGGGCCTGGGCACTTTTCAGGCTATGTACTACTCAGTATACCCCCAACACTGCTGGCCTATGTAGTCAGTTTTGGTGTCAGGAAAATGCAAGCCTGTCTCTGACTCATACCCAGGAGCTTAGTCAAGAAGCAGGAAAGAACAGGGTTAAAGGGAAATTACCAAAGATGCTCTGCCAGGCAGGCTTAGGCTCAGTTCACTTACAATGGACATGTGTTTTAGTGGTCACTAGATCACTGTGATTTAAACAGCTGTTGATGTTTTCACTGAATTCGTAATATTTTTTAAAAATTGAGATGATTAAACCAATGGAAAGTTGAAACAATCACAGTCTGTGTTTTAGAGTTGTATGAGGGTACCTCACAAAGTTCATGGAAAAACAGAAAAGCACAAAAAATTTTAAAACACATGTATATGAAAGATCTTTATAAAAGGTTCATAGAAAATGCATGCTAGGAACAAATTATGCATAGGTTTCAAGATTTGCACCCCCAAAAAACATCTTTTAATTCAGTTTTCCATGAACTTTTAGAAGTATTCATGTACTGAAACTCAGCTGTCTTTTTTTTTGACCAATGATTCTAATGTTGAAGTTTAGGAAGACTGAAGGATTTTTAAGGATTTTTATTAAAGAATAATAGTGAATGCTAAGAGCTTTAAATAGGGGGCGCCAGTTCTGTCCCAGTTGCTCCTCTTCCAGTCCAGCTCTCTGCTGTGGCCCGGGAAGGCAGTGGAGGATGGCCCAAGTGCTTGGTTCCTGCACCTGCATGGGAGACCAGGAAGAAGCACCTGGCTCCTGGCTTCAGATCAGCCCAGCGCCAGCCGTAGCGGCCATTTGGGGAGGGAACCAACGGCAAAGGAAGACCTTTCTCTCTGTCTCTCTCCCTTACTGTCTAACTCTGCCTGTCAAAAAAAGAGAGAGAGAGAGAGAGAGTTTTAAATAGGTACTAATAATACCCCCAATATTTTCAAAGGTTTTTTTTTTTTCTTTCGGTGAATCCTGATGATCACCCTGTTATATACCCCAACTCTAAGATACAAATAGTGTATGAAAGTGCTTCTTTAGGTTTCCTGTGTTGTTTCTGAAAGTTCTCTAAAGGTGAAGTGACAGTGCTCTGTCAGGTGGCATGGTATCAGCCTGGAGAGGGCTTCCCCAGCTTCCTCTTGGAGCACATCTGCTTTGAGCTTGCCACATGCCCAACCCTGGGCCAGGCCCTGGAGAGGCAAGGACACCACATCTCTTAGGAGAATGGCAGGCACGTGTTTCTAAGCTGATTTCACAAGTTCTGTGAAAGACGTGAGCCCCTGAGGATGGCAAAAGCTTTTGAGACAGAACTGGGTGAGGGGAGACTAAACAGCATTCAGTGGGAATTATTAGCAAGCAAGGCATTTGAGCAGAGGACACCATCTGGAGGGTGTGGTCCACTCAGCAGAGTTCCTCATGGCTGGAGTACAACAAGAACAAGCGGGCAAGACTGCTGGACTAGGGGTTGAGGTTGCTAGATCCACTCTCTTTAGGGCAGTGTGACTCTGGGCCGTGGTGAGGATGGCGTGTCATCTCTGTAGTCGGGCACTTTCTGAAGGCCTGCCCTCTTCTACACACGGTGAAGTTTTGCCTGATTGTTGTACTGTAGGATCATCTGCTCAGAATGGCAGCGCATTAAAGAGGGAATTCTCTGGCGGAAGCTACAGTGCTAAGCGACAGCCCATGCCCTCTCCATCAGAGGGCTCTTTGTCTTCCGGAGGCATGGACCAAGGAAGTGACACCCCAGCGAGAGACTATGACGGAGAGGTGAGGGGAGCATGGGTAGCAAGGACACCTAGAGACAGGCTAGAGGTCAGCATGTATCAAAATGACCAGTGCTTTTACCCAAGTAATCCCACTACCTTGAGCTTATCCAGGGTGGGTGCCAGGGTGGGGTGGGGAGGTCCATATTTACTTGCCATTAGGGTGGCAGAGCCAGTTCTGCAATTTTCCCAGAGGTGTGCAAACTTCCAGTGGCTTTTGTGTGAAAACTGCATTTCTGGAGGCCAGGAGAAAGCACTCTAAGCACTTGTTAGGCCTTGTTCCTCTGAGCTTTCAAAAGGACCTTTATACTAGCAGTAAGTGAATCCCATCCTTTGGTCTCAGTGGCTGGTGGGGACCCATTGTGACCCCTTTTCTGTCTCTGCTTAATATTTCACTTTGGGCCTTACAGGACTCTGATTCTCCAAGGCATTCCACAGCTTCCAACAGTTCCAACCTGAGCAGCCCTCCAAGCCCGGTTTCACCCCGAAAGACCAAGAGCCTCTCTCTGGAGAGTACAGACCGTGGCAGCTGGGACCCGTGAGCTGCTGTAGCACTTGGACCAGGGTGGCTCTGGCTGCCAGCTCCTCTCCATTCGGCCCTTCTCTCACTTTTCATCTCTTCCCTCCACCTTGGCCTGAAGCCCGAAAACGACCAGGGGCTGGTGGCAACAGCAGGGTAGGGACTCTAAGAGTTCTGACAACACACCTCACAGATCCACACCCCCAACCTAACAGCAGCAACAAAGGCAGACTTCCTTTCATCAGCTTACATCAATATTGATTTCATTCCATTCACTTAGAGTTGCTTTCAGTAATATTTTACTCCTCCCCTAAAAGGTAGCTTAAATAGACAGATTACACAAGTGTAAGTGATAAGAATAAGATTAGACAGGTTCTGTTTCACAGTAGAGCCTCACTTTAGTCCTTAAACAACGCATGGATTCTCCGCGTCCAGAGGGGAGGACCAGCCCTGGAGCGGCCACTGAGCTCACTCAGCAACCGCAGTGAGTGCACCTGATTGTTGCCGGGAAGTCCTTATGAGTGAAAACAATGCATATTTTACTACAATAAAGAGTTTAAATAAATACATAAATGTAGAAGTTAAATACTGAATGTATATAGCAAAAGAAGCATCTTGTATTCAATGAAAGATGGGTGCATATATGAGAAAGAGATCATTAATTTAACAAATGTGTTGTTTCCTGTCTGTCTTCCAGCTTGGTCAGGTAGAGAGTAGAAGGGCCTCAGCTGACGTAGATAGAGGGAGAAGAGAGGACTCAGAGTCCCTTCAGTGCCCTGGTCTCAGCCCGTAGTGTGTCACGGGTGCCTGGGGAGCCTGCAGGCTTGGGTTTTGCTGGTTTGCAGGGTGGCCCAGTCACCAGAGTTTGGACATTTGAAGCCACTTCAGCAGTGGCATCGAAAGGTAAACTCACCTCCTCTACCCAAGACATTTCTGTTTCTGGTGGTACAATTTGAACCACATGTCTCGTTTTTTATCACATTATGATATCTTCTGCGGGTGAATGTAGAAATATGATTCTGTCACCTTCTGATCCCTTATGTCTCAAAGTGTACAAAGATTGTCACAGCTTCTGAAGGCCCATTAAAAGGTCATCAAAGTGCTTTTTTTCCTGGGCTAACCGTGTATCTCCTTAAGTTACAATGAGGTGTCCATCTAAGGACTGGAGACAGTTTCTCACAGAGCACTCTGTTGAGAGCACGTATGAGCTTTGCAGCTAAGCCTGGGAAAAAAGGGCTTTTGTTACCAAATAATGTAAAACCTCAAAAGCAAGGACTTGAACAGCCTTAACCAAATCTTCTTTACCATAGCCAGTGGAGAATGGATGTGAGTGACTCTAGTGCACAGGCAGGGAGTCAGCCGGGCATGGCCGTTGTGACTGGATTCTTCCTAGGTTGCTTTATTGTTATATTTCCATTTGAATTCCTGCTGTTTTAATTGCCATAAGGAAATGAGATGCAGAGCCAGAGTACTTATTTCTACAGTCATTTCACCAGTTAAACACATGAATAGAACAAGAAAAAATAAAATTTATCTCATGGAAGTAAAGAGAATCCGTCTCTTTTACTTTTCATCTAGTTTCCTTGAGAAATAGAAACCATGTTTTTGCCTCCTTCTTTAGAATGCAGCTAAAATGATAACAGTTCTGTATTTGTGTCCTGGGTTGCAGTGTTTGAGCCCTGTCATCTCACCACTGGTCCCTGGCATCCCTCACCCTTTTGTTAGCAAGCCTGCCGCAGGCTGAAGGACCTAAGTGCTTCCCTCAAGTTCCTGCTACTTCGTGGGGGTTACAGAGATCCAGAGAGGGACAGACGATCCTGTTGGAAGATATTGCAAGATATTCTAATAGAGAATTTTAAAGAACAGCTTTTACACTTTAGCATTCTGGATTTGGTGGTAGCTGGCTCAGATATGATTGCTTTATTTTGGATGAGCATAATACACTTCACACTTCTAATCTACTAAATCTTTCTCCTTTTGGAAAAGAAATGTCTTGTAAAAGTATTTATGTACATCCAAATATCAAGGGTTGAGCCTCAAGTTTGGCAATTGCTATATGACTCTGGAAGCTTCTTAAACTTGGCACTTTGAGAGCAGGGACTGAACGAGGCAGCCAGCATGTGGGGCGCTTGTGGCTATCTCCCCTCCCTCCTTCTCCTACACCTCTGGTCCTCTGTCTTTCCTTCTCCTTTCTCCCAGGCAGTGGGGGTCAGACTCAGGCCAAGAGTAACAGGACATCACATTAAGCCATCAGTTTGTGGCTTTGATGATCTAATGAATTTTTGTTGCCTGTGGTGCTTCTTGTTCAGACAGTGCTTTTCGAATTGAACTATAACCCTACTTACAGGTTAGGCTCTGGCATAGTGAGTTGTTCTCAGCCTCTCAACAGGGCAGATGAGAGTGCCCCTGAAGGCTTGCTGTGGCTGCCAGGCTGATCAGGCAGCAAATTCCTGTTCATCCCTGGGATCATCAACCCCAGCAGTCAACAGAGAGCAGTCCCAGGTGCGTTTAGACGGGGGGAGAAGCACTGCCAAGAAAATCATATGGAGGGAAGTTTTCCCAGGATAACAGTAGCCTGCTGGGCTTACGTCACCCTCAGGTAAGGGGACTGCTACTTTCAGAAGCTTCTGAGAAGCATGATTTGAAAAGATGGGGAATGGGTTGCAGGGAACCAGAAAATTAAAGGATCATTTCAAAGGGGTCACAGAAAAAGATCACAGAAGGGGTATTTTTATCAGTATCTGAAATCATGCTTTGTTTTCCTGCAGGGCATTAAAAAAATGGGGGCGGGGGAGCAGCAGGGAATCATCTCTCAGTAGAAAGAAAAAGTACTCTCAGAGGCATTTCTGGCATGGTATGTCTGTGTCGCTATTTGGTGCTATCGATGTCCAGCCACTTGGTTGTACACTCTTGAAATTGGACTGATCTTTTCATGTGCTTTGGGTGTATAAAATCTCACACACACAAATGCATGCATGTCTTTTTGCCAAAAACAAGCCTTACTGTTTGTCAAGTGATGGCTAAAGCAGATTTCACTTCTTTAATTATTTTGTATACACACACACACACACACGTAATTTATGTTCTCCAAGGGACACATCTGTAAGGTTATAAAATATAACTTAAAAGGGCCCATCAATTTGGTCTTCCAACAAGTTCTTGTTCACAGTCTACAGGAGAGAACCTGAATTTCTGTATCTTATTTCCTGGCTGGCTCTCACCCTCCCTCCTTCCCTATGGGTAGAATCATGTTGTTTTGCCATGAAGTGGCCACATCCATTACTGAGAAAAACTAGTTGTATTTGTGTGGAATCTCAGGTAGCACTGAAGAGCAAGGGTGAGTGGACATCCTAAACCACCAGAGGCCGCAGGATCCCTTGCCAGCCTTGGCAGTCATCACAAACACTGCCGTTGCCTGGCTGCGTGGGCGTGGCTGCGGCTTCCCACCACTGTCCAGTCAGAGGCTGCTCATGCTGCAGGTCAGATTTTGCCCGAGTACAGGTGCCCTGGCACAACAGGGACTTCACTGGGTGCCACACTTCCCCACCTCTCCCTGGGCCAGTCCCTGAATTAGATAAGCCATGTGGCATTTCACTGAGCCCATTTTAAAACCTCTCTCCTAGTTCCCGAGTTCTCTGTGAAGTCCAGCTAGATAAGGAGGGTCTTGCCCCAGCAGGAGTGCTGCTTCCCCGGGTGGGCCAGGTGGGTGCATCTTCCATCCCTGGGACTGACCAGGAGCAATCACAATTACAGAGGGGACTCACTACAACAAACCCGGAAATCTCTTAAAAATAAAATGACCTGCCTTTTTATTTGATAGTGTACTATCATTTATTTTATACATTTTTTAGGGTTTTTTCTCATTGTAATATTATTGTACAGTTTTGCATGGCCTAGGTGTAATCATTTTTTGTTTGGAATTTAATGCTGACAAATCTGTGTATGGAAGAGGTAAAAATACTGCTCTGGCCTCTTCATCACTCCTTATGTTGTTTGGTTTTATGCCCTTAATGTCTTAGAGAACTTAAGAGATTCTCTGCTACCAAACAATGATGTGGATTCTTTTGCACAGAAATATTTAAAGTGGGATAGTAAGACATGTAACAAGACTCCTCACCAATATTTTGTGTTGATATCCCTTAATATTAACCAGACTTTGATGTATTGCAATAAAACAGGGAACTATTAGACTTGAGTAGTTTGTCTTTCTTTCCCAGCGAAAAAGGCGATTGACTCTTGATGTCTGTTTGACTCTTTCTGCTGGTCCCCTCCTCATGCAGGTCGCTGCCCCACCACTGCAGGACACGGGCTTAGTTTGCCCGTGGTTTAATCTGTGACTGTTTCCTCGTAGCTCAGGTAAGAATAAAGTTAATGTCTCTTGAAGGTTTTGATTCCCTTCTTCTGGTCAAATATTGCCAGTATTCACTCGCGCAGGCGGTTTCCTGCAGGGTCCTGACAGTATCAGTGTGGGAGCAGCTTGAAATTATTCTGCTTATTGCAGAGAATCAGCAGCCACTTAGAACAAGAGTTGGTGTTAGGTTTTTTTGTTGCCTTGGAATGGCATGGGCCAAGGTGAGAGAAGGGCTTAACAAGGGAATTCCTCAGCTTTGGCTGCAGATGATTCGTTACTCAGGGCCCCACTCCCCTCTCCATGGCCCATGTAATGGAGGGGCTTAGAATGTAGCAGCTGTACAGTGGTTTAGATTAGGGCTTGGAAAACGTGACAGTAACTCTCTGGCCTTAGGGGCCACATACAGTCTCTGGTGCGGCTGCTCCACTCTGCTGCTCTCATAGAGTCACAGACAGAAACATAAGGATGCCCAGGGCTGCATCTGGCCTGTGAAGCCTGGCTGGCCAGTACTCAGTGTAGACTAGACTCGGCCTGAGCTCTGAGACACACTGCCTTACCCGGATCCTGGTCCCAACACTTAAAACTGCCATCTAGCAAGCTGCGGACCCTCTAAGCCTCAGTCAGCCCCTCTATGAAATGCCCACTCTGAGTATCAGGAGTTAATACACAAAATGTTAATGTCTAGCCTCTACTTTGTCATTACTGACCCCCAAAACCTATAGTAACAAATACTCTGGTCTGTGCTGTAATGTGTCCAGCTCTTCTAGCTGTTAGAGACACAAAAACACAGGCCCTGGACAAGCATTTTTTTCTGGCCACGTTTCAACTTTTGAGTGGGTGACATGATAGTGTGAAAGTCAAAATTGGCACAAAAGAAAGTGTGATCAGTTAAGTTTCAGAGCAGACTGAACTCTGGGACCAGAACAGTTAATAATCCACAGTGATCTCCTCAATAAGGAGTCCTTTCTGTTTTGTTTTTTAAGCCGGCTCTCAGACTTAGGGCAACAGGGCTGTGGTTTGCACACCCTTGGAGAAGTCCTCTTGTCCAAACACTTGTGGTTTGGGGAAAGCAAATACTTGCTGTTCTTTATTTTTTCCCTTCCCTTCCTGCTGCTACATTTGTTTGGGCTGAGAGGAAGAGGCTGTGAGAGCCCGAGTGCAGCTGGCAAGGCTCTGCCCCTACGTGTACGCTGCAGGAGCACAGGGCTGGACAGGTGGTGCTGGGTGCCAGTGCAGACTGCCCAGACCTCCACATCCTGCCTGCTACTCAGCAGTCCCAAACTTGAGAAAGTTGACTTTCTATGAACCCTTATTAGCATGCACGTGAGGACCTATTTGGGGGCACTGTGTGCAAGTGCACTTTCCAGGTGCTCAGAGGTCTGTGGGAAGGGCCTAAGGACACTTCAGGAAATGTTGCTTTAGCGGCAGCTCATCTTAAAAGTGGCTGACCCTGCTGCCAGGTATCACTGTGTAGACTGCTTCAGCAGGGAACATGGGGAGGATGGGGGCGCATTCCCTTCATCCCCTCCTCTCTCAGGCTGAATGTAGCTTTCTTCCAGGTTCAGGTCCCGAGGACCTCATGCTGGGAACAGGCACAAACCTTGCAGAGGCATCAAAGGTGGAACAGCTGTGATGCGGACCCTCGGGTCTGAGACCCCTTCACGGGGAAGAGTGACCACCAGGTTAGAAAGCAATGGGTCATCACCATTCTTCAGAATCCTTAAGGACACAGAAAACAGTGCAATCACTAAAGCACTTCTCAGAGGCACTTTTTTTTATTGAACAGAAACATGTAAATTAGGGAATTACAAGACTTATACAAAAACCCAGAGCCTGTGCTGACCCTCCTGTGCATCTCCTCCCAGAGACCCTGGAGGGGAGGCCAGGCAGGGAGGGGTCTCCTCACCACATCACCTCCCAGCAGCAGGTCAGAGCTGTGTCTCACCGCCCCTTGCCTTCCTCTCACGATGTGGCAGGTGTCCTGGACGGCTTCAGTTTTCCAGGGTTAACTCCCAGCAGGCCTGGCTTTTCTGTGGTCAAGCAGTAGTACTGCTGGCACTAATCAGATTAGCTCCTCTGCCAGTTCCAGACCACACAGGCTGGAGAGGAAAAGGGCAGAAAACAAATCCATTCTGAAAACACACACACACAGACCTCAGACTGCAAGGTCGATAAAATCCAAAAAGGCTTCTTGGGGTTTTCTTTTTTGGTGTGTGGTTTTGGTGGCAGGGATGTGGGGGGAGGCAGTACTCTGACTCCTGGTTAACATTCACTTTAGGAAAAGAAGAAAATAAAATTGCCTTCTTACCTAGAGTTCAGAGGACAAAAAAAAAAAAAAAAAAAACACGCAGGTTTTGACATAGTGGGAATTCATTATCATTCTTGTACTTCTTTGTACTTCTTACCCTACACACATTTAGCAGTGAAAACCGTGTACATCGCTGGCACTGGGGGCTTCAGGAAGCCTCCCTTTCTCGCTGGGCAGAGGGGTCTGAAGGGAGCATCTGCGCCACCTGCTGCTAGTGTTAAGCTTCGCGCAGGAAAGCCCCACCGCCAGATGCTACTGCTGCTCAGCCTTCCTCCTGCAGTAGTTGCCATAGGCCTCCTCAAACATGGCTTTGCAGGGGAAGCGGGCCTTCAGCTTGGAGCAGATGAGGAAGGAGCCGCCCATCTTCCTGTGCAGGGAGTAGGTCTCCTCTGGGGGTGGGATGAGACGGTGCTTCAGCATAACAGGAATCAGGTTGTGAATCTTCTCGGTGGTGCTCTGGGTGCCAAAATCAAAGGGCTCATCCGAGGCAAAGGCCTCCCCCAGGATGAGAATGGCATCCAAGTGGGCATCTTCCATGGCCTTGAGAGAAGAGAGCAAGTGGGTGAACGGCAGCCCTGGGGTGTCCTACCAGTGCCCTAAGCACTGAGTTCTCACTAAAAGCTCTGCTGAGCAGTCTACAGGGGTGTCAGGGTGAGTGTTTAGATCCAATAGTGGTTCATAGGAACATAGAAAATAACAAATGTTAACTGGGCTTTATAGAAGACCAAAGGGCATGTTAGGGCCTATGGCAGGTGGCAGGCAAGAGCCCTGCTTAGGCTCTCAAAGTTTTCACAAAACACTCTTCTGGCCCAAAAGAAGAGAACGTGAGGACCCTGGTCTCAGCCATCCTGCCCGACTCAGCCCAGGACCATCCGCTGGAGACGGGGCAGGGCTCAAGGCCTTGTGCCTACCCATAAAGAACGTGAGATGTAAGGAGAGACAGCAAGAGGAGCAAGTCTACTGCAGACCGCCCAGGGTCAGGGGTGCTAGGTGAGAGCCAGAAATCAAGGCAAGCTTCACAGAGGAAGTGGCCATAATGAAGTGGGAGCTTCTGTTTCCCAAGGGCTTCCGAGGTAAGTACCACTGGCTGCACTTGACAGGTAATAGGTTGCAGCTCAAAGGTAATAACTAGCCTGAGGTCACACTCCTACACTGGGGGTGGGCCCACCTCACCCAGACCACCTTGACAGATCGCTCTCCTGGGTGCTTCCTGAGCGCTTCTGGTGACAGGAAGAAAGACCATGCCTCCTTCTCCCAAGTCAGCTATGATCCCGCCCTCCTGTCCTGAGTGAGCCTTAGGACAGAGGGGACTGGGCTTTCCCCGTCCATCTGCCCTCACCAGAGCTCTGCCCTCCAGCCAGAACAAACCCACGGGGAGGGAGAAACAAGCTTCCCAACGAGGCCTAGCGTCCCCGACTCGCCTGACCAGGGCCCAGCTTTCCAAGGAGCTGTGCCCAGGAGAAGCCACACTCTAGGGAGCCCTCGCCAGGGCTTCATCTGCACACTGAGCTCTTAGATCACTAAGATCACTTAGAACACTAGAAACTGAAGTGTTCAGGAGGCCACTCACCTTGACCTCGTAGCCAGTGAGGAACTTCATCTCGATGGATTTCCTGAGCACAGCCTCTCTGTCCCTGTCCGCAGCAGCCCTGATGATCTGGGCGGGGGCACAGGGGACACGGGGGCAGAGGTTCCAGTCAGGTTCCTCCAGAGTCCCCCAGCATCCTGTCCCCGCCTCAGAAACACATTTGCCAGGGCCAAGCCACCCTCTAGACCTCACCTGAATGTAGATGTCAGTGAAGGACCTGTCGTATTCTCTGGTCGCCCCAAAGTCCAGAAGAGCCACCTGGTGGGGGAGACACCAGGAGGGGGATGGATGCACAGAGCAGGGTAACATCTCCAGGGTCCAGGAGCCCCCTTACCTCCCAAGCTCAGGGGCAGTCAGGAGGCTCACGGGTCCTGTTCCAGTGCAGCTCTCGGGCCCCAGTGTCCCACCCAGAGCCTTACCTTGTGCTGCTGAGGGTCATAGAAGAAGTTGGACCAGTTGGGGTCTGTCTGCATGAAGTGGAACTCAAACAGCTCCCTCAGGCACAGAACCAGGATGTTGTAGCAGATCTGGGGACAGGGCGGTGGCCTGCGTCAGGCAGCACCAGCAGGCTGCCTGGCAACCTGGGAGTCTGGGGCTAGAGAACTCCCTGACCCCCATCTTCACCCCCCAACACTCCACCTTCTTCCCAGCTGGCTGATTTCCAGTGCCACACCTGTGGCTGGGAAATCAGCAGCCACCCTCCTATCCGCCTACCAGGGTGCCTCAGGGCTCCACAGCGGGGACCCCAACCCTGGCTGCTGTCACATACCTCGTTCCGAATCTCCTGACTCAGTCCTTCAGCCTGGTCCAGGGGGAAGCCGGACACCAGCTCTGTGGTCAGCACGTGGGGGCTGCAGAGCTCGTCCACGATCTCAGGCACGTAGAAGAAAGGGTGGTCCTTCAGCAGCTCCCTGGGCAGGGTCAGGGGTCACATCCTGGCCACAGACCCTCACAGCCTTCCCTTCAGGGCCACCCACCGGGCAGAGGCCCCTACTGGGGAGGGTGTGGCTGTGAGTCCAGACTAGACCAGGGCTCCAGGGGCTGTCCCTTCTGCCTCTGGGGGGAGCTAGGCCAGAGGCTGGGCTAGGAGCCACACCTGAACTTCCTGGCGCAGGCCGCCTCCCGCTCGTAGTCACACTCCAGGGCCAGCTCCCGGCGCAGCACATCTATCAGGTGCTCAGGGAACAGGCCTGGCCGGGGCAGAAGGGGGTGTCAGAGTGGGCCAGGGGCTCTGCAGTGAGGCCCCTTCTGGTCCCCAGGGCCTATTTTAAGCCCCAACTCCTGCCCTCAACCCTCAGGCTGGCCTCAGACCTTCCGGAAGCATGTTGCTCATGTTTAGCACAGTCATGAGGTTGTTGACATCGCTGTTGATGCTCTGGGCCACGCCAGGGTACTGTGGGGGTGGGGACTGGAGGTTAGCTCAGGGTGTCACTGTTCCCATGGCTGTTACCTTCTCGCTGTGTCCTAGCCAGACCCTCACCCTGGGCGATTCAGAGCTGAGACCCAGTGCCGCTGCTGTGATCTACCCAGAAGGACCAAGGGCAGCCACCCGTTGACAGCAACCCTCTCCACACACTCCTGATTACTGATTAACAAACAGGGCAGCAGCCACTGCTGGCCAGGTCCCTGCTCCAGGAGAGGGGGCCATGGGAGTGGAGGGGGCTCGAGCTCTGCTCCCTGCAGCCCACCCCCCAGGCACCTACTTGGATCTTCATGGCCACCTCTCGGCCACCCTTCATGCGGGCCAGGTGCACCTGCCCGATGGAGGCTGCTGCAAAGGGCCGCTCCTCAAAGTACTCCAGCTTGTCCCGCCAGTTGGGGCCCAGGTCATTGTTCAGAGTTTTCTGGAAGGAGAGGCCAGAAAGGAGCTGTGAGCACAGCCTCGCCACCTGCCGATACCCCAGCAGGCACCCCCCAGTCTGTCCCCTCCGACACAGCAGGGGAACGGGGAGCCCAAGGCCCTCAGGCCACGCACCGTCATCTGTTTCAGCGGCATGAAGTCGGCACTCTGCCGCACACGCTCAAAGATCTTGGCCAGGTGGGGATTGATGAAGGCGTCATCTGGAAGGCAGGAGAGAAGTCAGCGGAGGGGGCTGGTCCTGAGGGAAGCCCCCAGCAGCCACCCCACCCCCAGCCCCTGCAGCCTCAGCACAGGGGGGAGCTGCTGCTTCACCTCACAACTGGGCTGTGGTTCAGAGACTACAAGCAAATGGCTCACACCACACAGCAG
The DNA here is from genome assembly GCF_964237555.1 of Oryctolagus cuniculus. Taxonomy (NCBI): domain Eukaryota; kingdom Metazoa; phylum Chordata; class Mammalia; order Lagomorpha; family Leporidae; genus Oryctolagus; species Oryctolagus cuniculus. Next base: position 67,492,341 of record NC_091444.1, read on the forward strand.
GCCCGGCCTGGGTGCTCCTCACTCCCACATGGAACCCAGGGCCCTGAGGCGGGGCAGGCACTGTGGCCAACAACTCGATCTAGACACCCTTGCATGGGTCCATGCCAGCCACCCCAACAGGAACACTGTAAGGGAAGATGGGTGGCCACAGCAGGACCCCAACACCGGGAAGCATCACAACTGCGGCACAGCCAGCAGCCCTGGGTTCAGCCCAGGGGCTCAGAAAGAGGGTTCACACAAGCATATACAGTACTGAGAATTGTAAAAGGAACAGAAAATGTTAAATTACCCATAATGCAGCCCACTCCAGAGACCATTATTTTCTTGCTGACGTTTTGCTGTGCGTTTTCCCCAGCTGCAGTCTTGACTGTCCAGAAGTTGCCTGGGCTGCTCAGGCAGTGTTCTCTCAACGTTTCTCACGTGCTTATTGGTTAACGAGTTTGCCTATTTTTCTTGAGACAACTCTGCTAACAGTAGCCTAACATGGCTCACGCCAAGTTCCCTGACCGTCCCACCCTGCCGCTGCTCGCTTCACCCTCAGGAGGCCCCAAAGCTGAGACTCCAGGGGCATGGAGCACGCCCTGGCCATTGCAGCCATTTGGGGAGTGAACCAGCAGGTGGAAGATCTCTCTCTGCCTCTGTGACTCTCTAACTCTGCCTCTCAAAACAAATAATGTTTAAAAAATCTCCATGCAGTCCAGTCTCCCGGGCCCAGGCTAAGCAAGAGGAGTCTGTGGCCAGAAACTGCCCTCCTGCCCGCCCCACATCCTGCTCACGCGCAGAGTGCTGTGTCCTTCCCTGCCCGCCCAGGCAGCCCCGCCGCCACTCACCCTGGATGCTCAGCATCTGGCCCAGCTTGAGCGCCGCTCCGCGCACCTTGCACAGCGTGCTCACGATGCGCTCTGCATTCGCCTCCGACAGGAAAGGGCTCGAGTCCAGCACAGCCTTCTTTCCTGGGGGGGGGGGGGGGGGGGGACCACGACACTCATGGGGGGCTCTGGGAGTGCCCTGCTGACAGACCCAGCCCTGAGCCAGTTTCCTCCTGGACGTCCCCAGGCCCAGCGATGGAATTTTTTTATTTTTTATTTTTTTATTTATTTTTTTTTTTGACAGGCAGAGTGGACAGTGAGAGAGAGAGACAGAGAGAAAGGTCTTCCTTTGCCGTTGGTTCACCCTCCAATGGCCGCCGCGGCCGGCGCGCTGCGGCTGGCGCACCGCGCTGATCCGATGGCAGGAGCCAGGAGCCAGGTGCTTCTCCTGGTCTCCCATGGGGTGCAGGGCCCAAGCACCTGGGCCATCCTCCACTGCACTCCCTGGCCACAGCAGAGAGCTGGCCTGGAAGAGGGGCAACCGGGACAGAATCCGGCGCCCCGACCGGGACTAGAACCCGGTGTGCCGGCGCCGCAAGGCGGAGGATTAGCCTAGTGAGCCGCGGCGCCGGCCCCCAGCGATGGAATTTTAGCTCCATGCCCCACATCTACCTCCCCAGTGCCTATGAAATCAACCAGAGCCACGCAGGCCTTACTCCAGCATCTTTCTAGTGAACACACAGGCTCAGTCTTGGCGATGGGGAAGCCAGGAAGGAGCATGGTCAGTTGGAGGTGGGGGCAGCACTGGGCTGGAGGTCAGCACCCAGCTCCGCCCTGCACCCCTCCTGCTGTACTGTGCGTTCTCCACATGGGGCAGCTTTCTGCAGTGACAGCCCCATCCTCAAGGGACCTGCCTCCCTTGCTATTCAGATCTCAAGGGTGCCGTGACCTCTGTCCAGTCAGCAGGGGTGGCAGGTGCAGGGGAATGAGTCCAAGGAGCCACAGGAGGCCAGCTGAGTCCAGCCACCAGCAGCAGTGTGGCCATGGAGAGTCGGGCCCCTCTGGCTTCAGGCCCCCTGCCCCAACCATCAGCTCAGCCCTGCCTAAATAAATATTGGGTCTACCACTGTCTAGAGGTGGGGGGCTGGGACCCCAGGCCCCTCTGCTTTCCCAGAGCATTCAGCACTCTTCGCTGGGTCTCCTGCCCCTGGGCCCTGTGCATCTGCTTAGCTCAGAAGGCCCCACACGTTGCTGGGGCTTCCTCCCCAAGGCCCTCCCTGGGACCTGGTGCCTTGGTCAGCTTGCATCACCACAGGCCTGCTCAGCAAAGGGACAGGAGAGGTGGCCATGGCCGGCCTGGCTCCTTCCTACTGGCACAGTGGGCTGCCGGGGAATGAGAGGCCTCGGAAGGAACCAGCCATCTGCTGGCTCCCAGAGGCAGGAACACGGGAAGGGAAGAGGCTCACTCCCAGTCTCAGCAGCAGGACAAGGTCTGGAGCAGAAGGGGCACTGGGTTCGATTTTCGCTCCACAGTAAAAAGCTGGGCCACCCGTAAGTCAGGCCCAGAAGAGGCCCAGGCCCTTGCCGTGGACTGCAGCAGAGGGCAGGGCTGAGGCAAAGGCAGCCCCTTAGTATCCCCTCTGCCCTCCCCAGCCCCTGGGGTCCTTGGTCTGAGTCCCTGGAGGCAGGAAAAGCAAAGGAGTCTAAGGGAGAAGGCCAGTGCCTCAGGCCCATGGGGGCGAATTTCCTGACAACACCCAGACCAAGCGGGGATAATCTAGCGCCTGAGACCTGGGGACAGCACCCAGCCCAGTCTGGGTTTTCCCAGGCAGCCCCTCCCCCTGCCACAGGCATGGCTGGTTGTCTGAGCATGGCCCAGGGGAGGCAGTGGCAGGGCCCAGCAGGCTGGTTAGCACCCTCCAGGCCAGTGGTGCCAGGAAGCTGCAGCACAGCAGGGGGCCACCCAGGACCCCTGTATCTCCAGCCCAGTCACCACTGTCCTTGTCCTCGACAAAGGACACCATCTGTGACCTTGGAGCCCGTCTGGCCTCTGCCAGCTGGGGCCAGGCTATGATGGGCAGTCTGGCTCTGGCTTCTCTCGGAAGAAACCCTGGCTCCACCTCCCCGTGTTTCAGCACTGCCACTAAAAATACCCTGGCTAAATCTGTCCTCCTCCCAGGACAGACACGGTGCCCCGGGCCCAGTCCCGAGCGGCCGGGGGGCGGTGCCCTGCCCTCCAGGAGGAAGCAGCTCATGAGCCAAGGGGGAGGGGGCTGTCCTCGCAGTGTAGTAGGGTGGTGGGCGACACGGTGGAGGACTGCGAGATGACCTGAGCAAAGGTGCCCCCCCAGAACCACAACTGCACTTTGGACAGCCCAGCAGGCAGACATGGTCTCTCTTCAGGCTGTGCTCAGCCCCGGGTCCCACTGAGTGACTTCTCACCTCCCCACACTCCTCCCATACCTGGAGAAGTCTGGGGAGGGGACCCAGAACAGTAGCCTTGTGGGTGTGAGGCCGCTGGAGCCTGGGCTGTACCCCCGGTCACCATCATGACCCCAGCATTTCACTGTGGCCAGCGAGCCGGGCCCACAGCAGCCACCCAGAATCATATCCCAGTAAGCACCTGCGCCTGGCCTCAGGCCTGCCCCCAGGAGGCAGAGCAGCTGAGATCCTTGTCACACAGGGAGGGCCCCTGCCAAGGATCCAGCCTACTGAAGCCACGAAGTCGGCGAACACAGGGTGCCCACGTCCAGCACACACAGATGCAGGCAGAGCCTCAGCCAGACGGACCAACAGGCCCCCGCGACTCCTGGCCGGCAGGGCCAGAAGTGGGAGTGAGGCTAGGTCCTGGAGCTGGGCACAGGAGGGCAGGGGGAGCCCAGAGTGGGTGGGGAGACCATGCAGGGCTGGAACCCTCCAAAATGGGTAAATCTGTCTGAGAATGGCCTCGCGGCCCACGGGGGCCTTGTGCACAGATCTCACGCCGGGGAGCTGCTGGCGGTGGGACCTCCCCACGGCCTCCCATGCCCCTCCCAGCCAATGGCCCCAGCTCACCTGTGGGGTCCTCAGGACGCAGGCTCTTCTTGGCGACTTCGGCCAGGGCCCCAAAGCCCAGCCCCACAGCCAGACCTGCAAGGGGGAGGGAGCCACTCAGCGTTCCCATGGGACTCTCAAGGCCTCCACGCCAGGATTTTTAAAAGGGGGTGGGGGTAAGGTGCTTGGCTCTGGATGGGTGTTTCCCGTGAAAAAGCTTCACACCCCCTACCACCACCACCATTCCCGCTGAAAACCCTCAGGCTCAGAGGCACGCAAACGCCCTCCACAAAGTAACGGGCACTGGGTAACACATTGGGAAGGACCCAGCAGACAGGAAGGTGGCCCAGGGACGGTCTGCGGGCCGAGGACACCCTGGAGACATAGGGCACCCACCATCTGCGTGATGAGAATCATTGCAACATACTGTCTGGCTTTCGGGCCACGGCGCGCTGCTTGGGGAACATACAGCAACGCAGAGCAGTTGCTGTGGACTTGGGACCTTTTGCAGAAGTTGAAGATCAGGTGTCCCCAAGCCAAGCCAGCTCAGGCTGCAGCCTCACGGTGAGTGGAGGACCCTCCCTAGCCTGAGGACCCTGAGGCACTACCCCTCACAATCTTGTGAGCTTAACTTCATTAACATCTCTGGATGGCCCCAGCAGCTGAGAAGAGCCCAGCGGGAAGGCCCAGCCCACACGGGAAGCACAGCACCCTCCCCAGGGCCCACCTCCTCTGACCCCCAGCCAGTGCGAGCGGCTTCCAGGCAGACACTCTCGAGCAGGGACCTGAGGGTCTGGCAGGCAGGATGGGAGACACCGCAGGCAGGCCAGGAACGCAGCGCCACCCGCTCAGGCCACACTGGGCACTGTTCCAGAGGCTAGCGTACCCACACCTGTTCTCAGATGTCCCAGATTTCTACATTAATTATGTATTATTTCGGTGAAAATAGTGAACATATTGAAAAATGTTTGGACAATAAATTTTTTTTTTTTTTTTTTGACAGGCAGAGTGGACAGTGAGAGAGAGAGACAGGTCTTCCTTTGCCGTTGGTTCACCCTCCAATGGCCGCCGCGGCCGGCGCGCTGCGGCCGGCGCACCGCGCTGATCCGATGGCAGGAGCCAGGTGCTTCTCCTGGTCTCCCATGTGGGTGCAGGGCCCAAGCACCTGGGCCATCCTCCACTGCACTCCCGGGCCACAGCAGAGAGCTGGCCTGGAAGAGGGGCAACCGGGACAGAATCCGGTGCCCCGACCGGGACTAGAACCCGGTGTGCCGGCGCCGCTAGGCGGAGGATTAGCCTAGTGAGCTGCGGCGCCGGCCTGGACAATAAATTTTAAAAATCAAAGGAAGGTAACTTAATTTTATTACATGATTTTGGGGGAGGCACAGCAGTTGGGTTGTCAGGATGGCAGCACTCCCATATCAGAGTGCTAGGTTTGAGTCCTGGCTCCTCTACTTCTGGCCCAACTCTGTGCTAATGCATGCAGAGAGGCAGGTGATGGCTCAAGTACTCGGGCCTCTTTCACCCACATGGGAGACCCGGATGGACTTCTAGGCTCCTGGCTTCTGCCTGGCCCAGTCCTGGATGTTGCAGCCATTTGGGGAGTGAAGCTGTGGATGCAAGTGCGTGCTCACACATATACATACACATACACACACACACACACACACCCCACACACACACCACACACACACACTCTGCTTTTTAAATAAAATGAAAATGAATATATAAAAATTTTTAAAGATCTTTTTGCAATACATCTTATATACCACTAGGGGGCAATACAACTTCCACGTCACCAGCTGCAACAGCCTGGGGAAGTGGCAAATCAAACACATAATTTTCTAGTAGACCCTTTAATAAAAGGCAAGAAGTAACCTGTAAGACAAACCCTTAATAATATACTTTATTTACCTCAATGTATCCAAATCTTTTCATTTCTACAAATCATCAATATAAAACTATGAGAGACATCTTCCGGATTTGCACGCGTGCACCAAGTCTTCAAACCTGCAGTATGTACTGAGTGCCCAGGGCACACCACGTTTTGGACAAGCCACACTTCAAGTGCTCAGTGTGGCTGTTGATCTTGGGGTGTCCAGCACGGGGCAGAATAAGCCAAGCCCTGGCAATCACACAAAGAAGCCATGGTTATCTGGCAGCAGCCCTTCGGAGTGACCGCGTCAAGGACATTTAGGTGTTACAGAATGAAAGTGCCTGGCAGGCACACTCGCTGTGTCTTCTCCCTGACCACTGTCCTCCTGCAGCTCTGGAGGGCACTGGCCACAGAGCTGGGAGCCAGTCTCTGGTTAAACTTTAACTGCCTGCTGCTCGCCCACCTCCACCCCAGCCGGCACACTAACTGACTGAAAGCAACAACAGCAATGGTAACCTTCACACTGGAGTGACCTTCCCTGCTGTCTGTCTGCATCTCGATCAGAGACAAGCCTGCCAGAGGGACACCGCGCCACAGGCTCCCTGGCCTGTGGTTAGGAGCAGGTGCACAGCTGGGGATGGCCAGTCTGAGCCTCTCTCCATCTCCTACAGAGGTGTGCCCCTTGATATGGGATGAGCAGGCAGCCAGACAGGTCTGCTGAGCTGGAAGTCACAAGCCCCCATACAGCTCGATCCTCCTCCTTGTCCATCAAAACACTCCCTTTCCCCGGATGCATCTGCTTCATTTGGGACCTAAGGTGAGGAAGGGGGGGAGGGAACGCCATGAAATTTGGATGTTGAGCTCCATATGGAGCCTGTGGAAGTACCATGTAATTCCCAGATGGCTTCGTGCCCAGCGAGACACCTCCCCCAACCTCATCCAGGAGGCCAGCAGGTGGGAGGGAGTCTTCCACCCAGACCACAGGGGTGGAGCCGCTGCCTTGGTGCTATGCCCCCTCCTCCTCTTGGGCAATCTTCTGACCCGCCTGCCCACTCCTGGTGGGCATTCGTCAGGGGGTGGGGGCAACCCATGGAAGTGTGTTCACTTCCTAACCTCTTGAGTAAAGTGTGCTCTCACTCTGCACCTTCCACACGTCTGCACTCAGCATGCTTGCCTGGCTGTAAGACAAGAGCGTGGAGCAAACATGAATACACCCAAGCCCGCATCACCCCCACGCCCACATCAGCACCCTGCTAGATCCCTGTCAGACGGCTCCTTGGGCCTTTCCAGATTCCAGGCAGAGCCAGAGTTCTTCCCTGGCAAGGACCTGCCATTACACCAATCGCCCGAGCAACATTCCACAGAGGGCCTCCGGCTCCTTCTGTAGCCCTACACGTCCCGCAGGACCAGCCCAGCGCCAAGCTGAGGTGCTACCAACTGCCGGACAGACAAGCTTTCCAAGACTGGCAGCCCAGGCCCAGTCAACCAGTGCCCGACCTTGGCCTCCCAAGGTCACTATTGCTGCTCCAGTGACCACAGAATAAGCGCCTCCCCCTCCTCTGCTGCGGGCTCTGGCTTAATATGGCTCTTAGAATCCCCAGCCAGGCTCTTCCTTCGCTTACACCCAAGGGGTATATCTGGAGACAACTCCAGGAAGATGGGCACCTCAACATGGGATTCCCCAGGCCCTTGTGGGGACCCCTAGCCCAGCACCCAGGCTCACCTAACACCCTTGCCCTGTGACAGGCCCCACCTCAACCACCACTCAGCCTTCAGGCCGGGGCATGCCTCTCCCTCCTCTGATCCTGGTTCTAAGAGACCCCTTGGGGCTGGCACTGCGGCACAGTGGGTTAAGCCGCTGCCTGTGACACCGGCATCCTCTATGAGCTGTGGCTCACGTCCTGACAGCTCCACATTCAATTCAGCTCCCTGCTAATGTGCCTGGGAAAACAGCCAAACATGGCCAAAGCACTTGGACCACTGCCATGTGGGAGACCCCGATGGAGTTTCTGGTTCCTGGATTTGGTCAGGCCCAGCACCAGCCATTGCTGCCATTTAGGGAGTGAACCAGCAGATGGCTCTGCCATCCAAAATAAATAAATAAGAGACCTCCTGGCCTAGCCAACCCAATCCCAGAAAGTTCCTGACCATCCTCTCTCATGGGTAGGTTTTGTAATTCAGGAAGGAGAAGGGGCAGTGGTAGGAAGAAGGGCTCTGCCCCAGCAGGAGGATCCTGGACCAGGCTCCCAGGCAGTGGGTCTCCTCCATGTGACTTCGGAGAACCCAGATCCACCAGTCAGGCCCCTTCTTCCCTGAAGTCTCAGAGGCAAACAAGGCCCTCCCTCCTTGCGGCCTAGGGGGCAGCTAGGTAGGTGTGATGAGCTAGAGGTACCCGCACGCCACCACCCCTGCCCCACATGTAAGTCTAATCTACTTGTCGATCAAAACACTCCCCTTTCCAGGATGCATCTGCTTCATCTGGGACCTGGGGGAAAGACACCATGAAATTATGGATTTTGAGTTCCACATAGAACTTGCGGAAGTGCCATGTATGTAATCCCCAGGTGGCTTTAAGCCTTGGGAGAGCCACTGCCCTGGGCTCATAAAGGAGACCAACAACTAGGAGGGGTCGCGCGTGCTCGCTCTGTCTCTCTCTCTGGCTGCAGACCACAGCTGGAGGAGAGCCAGGTGCTCTGTCTACTCTCTGCTTCCCATCTCCCACCTCTCTCCTTTTGGGCAAATCTAGCCCACTGTCTACTCATGATAGGTATTTCTCTGTGTGGAGTAATCTTGTGTGTGTGTGTGTGTGTATGTGTGTGTGTATGTGTGTGTGTTTGCTTTCTCTTGAATAAAATCTGCCTTATATAGGTCAGCACCTTAGATTCTTGCATGACAAGAGCCTACAGTAAAAAGAATTAGTATATCTGCCTCCCTCCAACACTGAGCAGCCTCTGGGCTTCCATCTGGACAGACAGCAGAGGTTAAAAAAAGAGCGAAACATAAAATGTCTTCCAACAAACGGGGCCCTTCCCAAGCAGGCTGGGTGGAAAGCGCCTAAGGGCAGGTGCAAGAAGTCAATGTTCCTCCTGGCTCTGCCTTTACCTGGCAGGAACTGTAGTGTTTACAGAGCAAGGCTCAAGGGCGCTCTGTGCAGCAGCACAGGGCGGAGACAGACAGTATCTAGGAACCACCACACCACCGCCGCTGCCACCGCCGGCACTCACTGTGTGCCAGGCACCGGCCCAAGCCCCACTTTCACAAACACATCCAACAACTTCTCTGGTCTGAGAGGGCAAGAAACTCCACACGGAACAGGCAGCAGGACAGGGATCGTCCCACTGCTTCAGGGGGTTCCTAACTCCCCAGGAATCCAGCCGACTTCACTGTCATCACCTGGCACCTCCGATGGCTCCCAGCCCCAGAAGAGGCGTGGGGAGGTGGCTACAGCACAGGTGGAGGGGGAACAGGAAGGAGCATGGAGGAAGCCCCCAGGCTTGTTCTCTCAGGTTCTCAGCATCTGCCTCTCTGTCCCCAGAATGGGCCCAGGGCTCTGCAGATAGACCTGACCCAGGCCTCCTGCTGGCTGCAGGCAGAGGGGCCCAATTAGAGTGGCCAATCAGGCCCGGATGCTGCATGCAGGCCACAGGCCTGGCTCTGGTCCCAGGGCTGTCACAATAAGCACAGGGCCCTCTCTGGACGACAGGCCAGCTTCCTGGCTCATCTTCCTTATCTGAGGCTGGAGAGAACGACACAGATCTTTCCAGAGGGCCAGGCATCCACAGGCCCCCTCGCAGGAAGCTCCCTAGAGAGCAGGAAGGCTGCTCCCACACGCTGCCACGGGAGCAGAACCCGCAAGCCCAGGGTGCATCTATCTCGCTGTGCCCCGGAGGTGTCCTGGGCCCGCAGTAAGTTAGGTGAGTGCCATGGAGGTGGCCTTGCCCACACCCCTGCCAACAAGGGGTACCATGCCAGCAGGTCAGGGCACACAGCACTGCCACAGTGGGTGTGGACACCCTCCTGCAGCCCTGCCCCTGCCCCCAGCAATGGAGTCCAACGGCATCACCACCGTGCAATGGCCATAAGGCCCCTGGCAAGCCACAGCTGGGTCTCAGCCAGTGTCTGGAAACAAGGACAGCGAATTTTTCACCAAACTATTCAATTTAGTATGTTATCTTAGGAGCTTATCCTTTGTACTTCTGCATTATCAAAATGTCCTTTTAAACAAAGATAAATAAAATGATGGCAACAGTTGGTGGTAGTGTTTTATTTTAAATGTTCTTACTCGAAAAATTTTTAAGAATTACCGCCCTATGTTCATTCACCCAATGTTTGTTTTGCTTTTGATTTCACCATAAAGGTAGGTTCTGTAGTCAAGGAAAGAAGCGGTGGTGGGAAGGAACAGGGCTCTCCCCCAGGCAGGGGCACACTGAGCCCAGGCTGAAATACTATACCCAGAAAAAGCATCTCCTAAAACTCAAGTACAATAAAGGCATTTTCACACAAATAAGTGCTGAAGGAATTAATGATTACCAAACTGCATTACAAGAGAAAATGAAGTTCATCAGAGAAACGGAGAATTATACAAAATATTATAGAAGTAGTGGGAAAAACACAAAAAGGGCAAAAATGTGGGTAATTCGAAGTGCATATGAGCTGGACAAAGAAATGATGTCTTGTGACGCGTCACACGTCAATATATATAATATGGAACATGAGGAATGAAACGCATATCCACATCAGTAGAAAAGAAGGGGGTGTATGGATTTAAAGGGCCTAGTACTAACATTAGTGGAAATGTAGCAAAAATAATCACTTATATCACGCTGTAATAACTCAAGAATATAACCTCAGGGGAAGAAATAGAACAGCAGAAGGAAGTAAAAACAAGGAGAAATATATCTCTTAAGAATGAGCACACACAGATGAGTTAAACAGTAATAAAACTAAGAGTATAAGCCCCAATACATAAGCAGTTGCATTACATGTAAATGGACTAAATCTTTCTATAAGACTGTCAATCTATACTTAAAATACAGGAAAAAATTTATATATATATATATACACACACAACTCACAAAACACGGATGTCAAAGACATAAAAAAAGGGGCCAGCACTACGGCGCAGTAGGTTTAATCCTCCACCTGCAGCACCAACATCCCATATACCAGTTCTAGTCCCGGCTGCTCCTCTTCCAATCTGGCTCTCTGCTATGGCCTGGGAAAGCAGTGGGAGATGACCCAAGTGGTTGGGCCCCTGCATCCCTGTGGGAGACCCAGAAGAAGCTCCTGGCCCCTTGCTTCAGGTAGCCCAGCTCCAGCCCTTATGGCCATTTGGGGAGCAAACCAGGGGATGGAAGATCTTTCTGTCTCTCCCTCTCACTGTCTGTAACTCTACCTTTCAAATAAATAAAATCTTAAAACACACACACACACACACACACACACAAGGGGGGCTGGCACTGTGGCATAGTGGGTAAAGCCTCTGAGGAGCTGGTATCCTATATGGACGCTGGTTCAAGTCCCAGCTGCTCTACTTCCAATACAGCTCCCTGCTAATGTGCCCAGAAAAAGCAGAAGATGACCCAAGTCCTTGGGCCCTGCACTCATGTGGGAGACCCAGAAGAAGCTCCCAGCCCCTGGCTTCAGACTGGTGCAACTCCAGCCATTGCAGCCATTTGGAGAATGAATTAGTGGATAGAAGATACTCTCTCTCTCTCTAAATCTGCCTTTTAAATAAATAAACAAATCTTAAAAAATACATAAAATAGTTAAAAGTAGAGCAAAAGAAAAAGATACCACGCACACATTAACCAAAACAAAGCTAAATTACAGATAAATTATCAGACAAGGCAGACTCTGAAGAGATAAAAAAGGGGCATAACCAATATTTTAATAAGAAATAGAAATGCTGGGGCCAGTGCTGTGGCACAATGTATTCACCTGCTGTCTGCAATGCCTGCATCTCCTGTGGGCACTGGTTTGTGTCCTGGATGTTTTCTTTCAATCTAGCACCCTGCTAATGTGCCTGGGAAAGCAGCAGCAGACGGCCTAAGTGCTTGGGCCCCTGCCACCCATGTGGGGGACACAGAGGAAGCTCCTGGTTTCTGGCTTCAGGCTGGCCCAGCACTGGCCATTGCAACCATTTGGGGAGTGAACCAGTGGGTAGAAGACCTCTCTGTGTCTCCCTCTCTCTAACTCTTTCAAATAAATAAATAAATGTTCAAAAAAAAAGAAAAGAAATATTAGCTAATAGCTGCTGTGCAAAGCAGGGTACATGCCGCATATTCTGGGGGCTAAGGACCACTAGAGCCCACCAGGGTGTGATTTTCTTTTTTTTTTTTTTTTTTAGATTTATTTATTTGAGAGAGAGAGAGAGAAATCTTCCATCTGCTGGTTCACTCCCTATATGGCCACAATGGCTAGAGCAGGTTGGTCCAAAGCCAGAAGCCAGGAACTTCTTCTGGGTCTCCTTCATGGGTGCAGGGTTCCAAGTAATTGGGCCATCCTCCACTGCTTTCCCAGGTGCATTAGCAGGGAGCTGGATTGGAAGTCGGAATAGCCGAGACTGGAACCAGCGCCCATGTGGGATGCTGGCACCGCAGGTGGAGGCTTACCCTACTACGCCTCAGCACTGGCCCCTGGGGCAGTGTCTTTCAAACTCATTCTGGTATTGCAGCCCAGGAGGTTACGACATTCCATAAGGAACTGCTCGAAATGCTAACTCATGAAAAGGAAATAAAGCATTACTTTTGTGCTACAACTGAGATGACCCTTTATACGAAACTGTCCAACAGCTAAGAAGCAGCAGATGCCAAGTTCTAAGGTAACAATTATACTTGTGTGAGAAGAACTTACAGTTGAGAAAGTTCTATCCAATTAGCCTAGTCTGCTCTGTGTGCTGGGAAGACAGCCACCCTGCATGCAGTGTTGGAATCTGCGCACTAGTCTGGCTCCCACACTACAAGGCTGCTGGGGAACACTGTGTATGAGCATCTGCCCACAGCCAGTCTGGAGTTTCCAAAAGAGAAGAGGTGAGGCAGCAGATGAGAAGAGAATAAGGGCCGGGCAGGATAGGAGAGCAGAGATTTACCAATCAGCCAAGCTACACAAAAGGCTGACTCGTGACACCATGAACCGTGGAGATTTCATGCCTTGGAGGTGACCTCTTGCCCGCGATCAGTATATGCATCAAACTGCCGCAACTGTTGCTCTTGGTGGTTATAATACCTGGAGATGCTACTGTGGGCAGCTGGCCTTTAAAGAAATACACCTGCAGTCAGTCCCTCTTAGGGATGCTGCCACAAAGGTGACGGAAATTTCAACAGGAACATCTTGGTCAGTAAATGAACAGAAGAGGGTCTGGCACTGTGGCCTACTGGGTTAAGCCACCACCTGCAGCACCAGCATCCCATACTGGCACCGGGTTGAGTTCCGGCTGCTCCACTTCCAATCCAGCTCCCTGCTATGCTCCTGGGAAAGCAGTAGAAGATGGCCCAAGGCTTTGGGCCCCTGCCACCCATGTGGGAGACCTGATGAATCTCCTGGCTCCTGGCTTCGGACTAGCCCAGCTCCGGCTGTTGTAGCCATTTGGGGAGTGAACCAGCAGAAGAAAGATTTCTGTCTCTCTCTCTCTCATTAACTCTTTCAAATAAATAAATAAATCTTTAAATTAAAAAAAGCAGTAGATACAACACAAAGTCATAAAAGCAATTATAGATGCTATAAACCTTCCCTATAAAATTATACTATAACTTATATAAAACGAGAGCCAGTGTAATAGACAAAATGGTTCCGCAAAGAAAATCATAAATAAAGCTCATGACACCACCACATACTGAAACAACTTTAAACCACATCAGCTCAGGGCCACAGCATCCCATTGGTTGGTTTTCATTCCCCTGCCAGCCTGTGGGATCCAGCAAATGCACTCTCCAAATATCTGGTCCCAGGGGCAAAAAGAAAAAAAAAAACACCATGTAGGAGTCCCAGTGAGGAACCTGTACCCTCTACCTGGCCTCCTTCCTGGGCAGCTTCCAAAGAGGCTGACTGGTGGACAGGCTGAGGTAAGGAGCTGATGCCACAGCTGACAGTAAGGCAGCCATTGCGTGCCAACCCTCGGGGTCAGCCAAGGCCAAGCAGGAATCCAGGAACTGAATCATCAGCCGTGGAAGATGTCCAGTCCCCCCTCAGAAAATGCCAAGAGTTGGCCAGTGCCCGCTCTGGGATCTCACTGCATCCCCACTCACTTCTATTGCCCCATAGGCCCCAGCTCCTCTTGGCCGGGACTGGCGCGGCAGAGCAGGCGAGACGGCACAGGGGCATGTAGCCACCTTACCTCCAAAGTTGGCCAGCCGCCCGAGTCGTGTAACCGGCACCTTCCGCTCCCGAGCCCGCTCACTGAGCTGGAGAAGAGAGAGGACCTTGTAGAACCAGCAAGTGGAGCAGGACCTGCCTTCAGACGCCCATGCTGTGCCCACATCCTCTCCCGGCTCCAAAGGATTTGCTCCTGGCAGCAAATTCCACCACGAATTCTCCTGTTCCTGAGCACCCCAGTCCCCAGCACCCTGGGCAAGTCCCCAGTAGGGGTCGATGCCTGCGCTACTGCCAAGTGGGCACTGCCCTGCCCTGCCGCGGGGCCCTCCCAGACGCACCATCTGCTTGTGTGGCTTGTTCTCGGGGCGAGCCTTGGCCTGCCGGGCCTTCTCAATGTCCTCAGCTGTGAGGCCCCCCACAGGGGACTGGTCCTGGTGGAAGAACCTTCGATGAATGCCCGTGGCAGAGAAGGAGTCTCTAGGGTCTGTGAAGAGCCTCCCGTTGACCCTGCCCTGGCCCGGGAGCCCAGCATCCTTGAAGGGTCCACTGCCAACGTAAGCAGGAGCAGGGCCCTCACTGTGGGCAGGATTCAGGGACGGAGCTAGCGGGTCGAGGGTGGAGGCTTCGGAGAAGTTCCCGGAGGCCCCTGCTGCCTGTGCCCCTGAGAAGTGCAGCTCTGCTTCCAGGTCATCGAAGCTCTCGGCACTGGTGGAAGATTCGTCATGTGCAGTCTGGCCCTGCAGGGGAGGGAGCCAAGGTCAGTGAGAGAAGAGCAGGAGTGGCTGGGCTTCCCTCCCTGTCATACCACCACCGTCCCAGCCTCACCGACCCTCCAGAGGTGGCACAACGTCTTGCCCAAGGCCCCCTTCTCAGCCGGCAGCCTGGACCTGGCTGTGTGGTTCAGGGCAGGCAGCCCCACGTGGCCACCAAGTGCCCTGCCAGGGCCAGGCCAGGTGCACACCACTCTCTGACCCAACAAGCTCTTTCCCTGTCAGAGCTTTGGGGAGGAAAAACCAGGGCCAAGGATGAGGAAAGCCTTGAGGGGCAAAATCACGGCTGAAGGCCGATGCCGGGAGCACAGATGGGGAGCACCTGGCCCACCCCAGGCAGCACCTCCCTGCAGACCCAGATTCTGCCAGGGAGCTCAGGGCGTGTGTGTTAACAGGCTCTCCTTCCGGGGGTGGTCACAGGCCTGGTTAGAACTGGAAACACAGCAACAGTGTGCCAGGGACAAGGGAGCAGAGGATCCTAGTGTCTAGTAGCAGTCACCAAGGCCTGATCTTGGGGCCTCAGTTCCTTCCAGCTTTTCAACCTGGAGTGACCTTGAGCTACTGGTTCATCTGAAAATAGGACTAGGTCTCCCCCAAGTCCTAGAGTTATGCGGGGCCAGGGTCAGGGACACTGCCTGAGGAGGCTATTATTAGGACTGACCGACTCCTGGAGGGAAGCCAGTGGCCTGGATCCCCCATTTAACTGAAATGGAATAACCCCAAAGGGCCACCTGCAGGTCATGCACAAACAGCCAGAGATCCAAAGTCCTCTCGGTCTCAGCTTTCCAAGATATCGGAGGCCCTGAAGAGATCAGACGCACTCTCCTGTGGGAGGACAGAGCCTGGCTGTCACCATCATTTCACCAATGGAGACTGAGGCTGGGAGTTGCCATGACTGGTAAGGCCACGAGTCAGCCAACGGCAGGGCAGGGCTTCAAAGCTGAGGCTTGTCCTCTGGCCACCCCTGGGGCCAACTAACAGCAGATTTGCTGCAGTAGCAACGGGTCGCGTTTGAGCCCACTGGGCACCTCCCAGCAGCCAGTGAGGAGCATGGGACAGGGCCCTGGGCGCCGCAGCACAGGCCCCTCCTCCTGCCCTGTAACTGCCACGGCGGCTGCCCGACACTAAATCACCAGCACTGTGGTGGGGGGGCACATGGGCAGTCGGGGTCGCCCAGCGGGACCCGACACACTGAGTCTACGTGCACACAGCCCAGGAGCTAGAGGCAGACAGGTCCCCACAGTGGTGGAACCCATGGGGAGGAGGGAGCCTCCAACTACCTCAGTGTTTAGGGCACCGAAGGCAGAAAAACAGTCGAAACAGTCTCTTCACCCAGGCACCTCCTCTGTGATAGTGGATGATCACCATCCTGCCTCCAGGGCACGCTAGGCCTGAGGGAGCAGAGGTCAGCAGGAGGCCCTCATCCTCATGGCCAAGGCTGCCCAGTCCTGGCATGCAGCCTCACTTCTGGACCAGCCACGGTAAATGGGGCAACCTCACTTTCTAGGCAAAACTCCCAACAGGAAGGCAACTGCTGCTCACCACAAACAGCACCAAATACAGTGGCTGGGTCACAGCCCAGCCTCAGCAGTGATGGCCAGGGCAGGGACAATGACAAGGATTCTGGTCTTGTCTCTTAATAGTCACAGGTCTCATAGCAAACCTGTTGGTGTCAGCTTCATGTGAGAAATAGGAGTGAGCATCTGGGATCTGGGCTGTCCCGGGCCTAGGTCAGCAGTGAGACACCAGTGTGAAGTTCTCTAAAGAGTAAAGAAACCCATGTGTGGTCAAGAAAACACTGATGCCCGGGACAACAGGAGGGGAGTGGCTGAGCATTCCAAAGCTGCCAGTGCCTAGAGGCAACAATGAGACAGGGCAGGGACAGCAACATGTCCTTTGTCCAGGAGGCCAGCCAACCACAAAACAGAAGGAGGGAGGAGACAGGGCAGCCCCTGCCATGTAACTGCTAGGCTGCATGGGCCCATGCACCTGCACCCATGCCCTCAGGCCAGGGACGCAGGGTGGCAACCCATGCACAGTGCTCTGCTGCGGCCAGCTGGGCTCAGCGTCACCCCTGCAGCACTTGTGTTCACTTAACACCGTGCCTAGCACATAAGAGTCAACGCTCCTGGACCTTCGCACAAAAGGGAATCCCCTCCCCTAGGCAGTGCAAGAGGCTGGAGGATTGGCTGCCTTCAGCAGGGCCGTAATAGCCATCAGCCTGGAAAGGAGCAGGGCGCCCAAGTCAGGCATCCAGAGACACCTGGCAAAAGCAAAGAGGAACCCAGGGCCAGGCCTTGGCTGGGGCTCAGCAGGCCCATGGGAAGAGGCTCCGAAGACTGAGCCAGGCTGATCGACACAGGAGCCCCTTTATAGGCTGCACACATGTGCCCCCTAATTCAAGTTTTGGAACCTAACCCCCATATGACATTAGGTGGGAGGCAATTAAGTTGTGAGGGTGGAACTCACACACACAGGACTCAGGCCCTCTGACAAGAGGCAAGGACTGGCACTGTGGCATAGCAAACAAAGCTGCCGCCTTCAAGGCTAGCATCCCATGTGCCTGCCAGTTCAAGTCCCGGCTGCTCCACTTCTGACCCAGCTCCCTGCTAACACACCTGGGAAAGCAGCAGAAGATAGCCCAAATGCTTGGGCCCCTATACACGTGTGAGAGAGACCCAGAAAAAGCTCCTGGCTTTGGCATGATGCATCCCCAGCCATCGAAGCCATTTGGGGAGTGAACCAATGGACGGAAGAGCTTTGTGTCTCTCCTCTTCTCTCTGTAACTGTGCCTTTCAGAAAAATAAAATAAATCCTTAAAAAAAAAAAAAAAAAAAAAAAAAAAAAAAAAAAAAAAAAAAACAGAAAGCGCCCCTGTCCTCTCTGCTGAGTCAGGACACTGAGAAGACGGTATGTATGTCAGGAAACGCGTCCTCACCAGGTATCAATCTTCTGGTGCCTTAATCTGGAACTCTCTCCAGCCTCCAGAAGCATGACAAATAAATGTTTGCAGCTTAAGCCCCCTTCCGTCTGCAGCATTCTGTTACAGCAGCCAGGGCCTCGCACAGGGAGCCCGCCCCACCCTGGAAGGAGGGGACACGCCAGCTGCTGGGCTCTCTCCTCCAGGCAAGGCCAGCTGTCTTTGTCCTGCTTCACACCCCTTGGTCTCGCCAAAAGCCCAAGTTCCAGGCCTCTTCTTGCCAGGGCCCCTTCCACTTCCTGAGAGAGGCCCTCTTACCTGTTCTGTCCCAAAGACCATGCCAATCTGCTCCACAGCCGTGGACTGTAGGGCCCTGGCTGCCAGGATGAGCTCCCCACCAAGGCCCAAGTGCTGCAGGTGGGTCTCCAGGGCCACCCGGGTCAGCTTGATGAGGCCTTTGGCCAGCATGATGGCATCTCCCAACATGGCAGCCATGCTCCAGGGCTGAAAGAGAGGGGACAGGGTCAGTAAGGGCTCCACACTCATACTGACCAGTTCCACGTCAAACTCCAGCTGTCTGCTTCCATCGATTTCTCCTTCTGAACCAGGCTAAGAGAAAAGAAAAGAACTCAGGCTCAAGGGCCCTGGGTGACTCCCAGTGGCCCACAGCAGGATTCAGACTGCTGAGTGGGGACTGGAGGACACTTGCCACTTCCCACATGTCCCCACATCCAGGCCCCAGGACATCCTACAGAGAACCTGAGGTGCAGAGAGGTGAGTGACCGCAGCACACCCAGGCCTCAGGGCGGGCACTCTGACTTCTCTTGGTCCAGTGCTCTTTCCTCTGGACCAAACCATACACTGGGTGGGACCATCCCTCTCCTAAAACTGTTCCCTGCAGGGCCCAGTGGGCTGAAGTCCTGGCAGTCGCAGCTGCCTGTCCTTCCCCAGCCAACTCTGCCCTGCCCAGCGAAGCCCTTGACAGCTGCTCACAGAGTGCAGGACGAGAGTCCCTCCTACCCCCTCAAGGGCAGCCAGAGTGCGTCTGTGCCCTTCACAGGCTGCGTGATGGTTCATTCGGGTGCCCTACCTGGAGCGCCATCTACACTGCCCTGCCATCTGGGTTCTGAGCAGATCCCGTCTTTGCTCGCCCAGCTGCCCCCCGCCTAGGCCGCAGTCCTCCTCACAAGTCTCTCTGGGCCTGCTCTTCCTTCCCCACTACTGCCTGAGCCACGGGCTCCCACTGCAGCCCTGACCTGCAGTGCCTTCAACCTGGGGAACCCAGGGCAGCAGGCAAACGCATGAAAGACAGCAGCAGCCAGCAACCCAGAGCATGTGCCAGGGGGTGCTGAGATGGGGCACCCTCCTGAACCCTCAGCCTCCCCTGCTGTACACGTGCCTCACGCTGGCTCCTTTTCTGTTGACGGGGTCACAGGGCAACACATGCGTCTTAATGTAGGTCAGGGGCACAGAAGTCCAAAACCGCCTGGGTTGTCACTAAGCACTAGTAGGAGTCATGTGCCAAGGGTTAGAATCGGTCCTGTGAACACCTTGGAGGCTGAAGAAAAACACACAAAGGGAAAGGAAGAGTGGGCCCAGAGAGACGTCTAAGACGACTCCAGCCAGGGCGGGGTGCAGCTAGGTGAGCAGAGTAGACGGGATCTGCTCTGAGCCCCAGAAACACTGCTCAGAACCCGGAGAGCAGGGCAGTGTAGACAGCGCTCCAGGCAGGGCACCCGAACGAGCCCACACGCACCCTGCGAAGGGCACATACTCTGGATGCTGGCGTGGCCGGCAGGAGGGAGTCGCTCCAGGAGCTGATCTTACACGAGTTAACAGAAACACAGATGGGGAAGGCCGAGTAAGAGCACTGACAAAGGGCCCTCAACCAGAACAGGGGCGGCCCCACCACTCCAGCTCCCTGCAGGGGCTGGCTCTGCTCCTGGGCAGGGATAAAGCTACTTTTATTGAAAGGGGAACTGCAGTGATAGAGAAAGCCATCGATGCACGGGGCCTGCAACGTTGAGACCACCTGCGAGTGACAGCAGCCACTGTGCACTGGGCTGAGCCATGTTCTACACAACATCTCCTTTTCATCTCTGTAAACGACCTGATGATGTGGTTATTACTGACCCACGTTACAAATGGGAAAACCCAAACCAGGGAGGGGGCCTAACTGGCTGGGGGCATGCAGCTCCGGAACAGAGGCCCTGGCTCCGAGTCCAGGCCTCACCATGCTGCCTCTCCAAACTCTTGGCCTGGTGACTCTGAGGCCCCGCAGCAACAATAGGGCTCTGCTCAGGCACAGATGAGTGCCTACCCCGAAATCAAAGCCACAGAGATTTGCAGAAGGTGACCATACCCTTGAAAGCACCAGGAGACAGGGACAGGCTCAGCCCAGCCCATCCTCTGCCTGATGCCATTTTTTTTTTTTTTTTTTGACAGGCAGAGTGGACAGTGAGAGAGACAGAGAGAAAGGTCTTCCTTTGCCGTTGGTTCACCCTCCAATGGCCGCCGCGGCCGGTGCACCGCGCTGATCCGAAGGCAGGAGCCGGGTGCTTATCCTGGTCTCCCATGGGGTGCAGGGCTCAAGCACTTGGGCCATCCTCCACTGCACTCCTGGGCCACAGCAGAGGGCTGGCCTGGAAGAGGGGCAACCGGGACAGAATCCGGTGCCCCGACTGGGACTAGAACCCCGGGGTGCCGGCGCCACTAGGCGGAGGATTAGCCTATTGAGCCTGGTGCCATTTCACACCCTAAGCTCCACTCCACACTCCTGCAATTTATGGCAATAACAAGGGCAGGCCCCACAGATCAAATATCTAGGACTAAGAAGAGAGCACGTAGCAGAGCTCAAATGTGACCAGTGCCAGCTCTCAACAAGGCCAGGCCTTGAACCCACCCCAGCATGCTTCACTCGTTACACTCAAGTCTGGGGAGAAGACCCACCGAGGTCCTTGACCCTAGGGAGGCAGGGGCTTGAGAGGAAAGCAGAGGCCTTGGAAACAGCTGTTTAGAAAGACCTTTGCCAGTGGCTCCAAGACTATCCACCATTGTTCACTCACTGCCCCCAGAGTCCCCAGAAATAGGCCCTGCCCAGAGACCAGGGTCTCCCATATGCCACAAGCCCCAGTATCTCCAAAATCTCACCTCATCCACTACTTGATGTCAAATCTTCCTCAGGATGTCTTCCCAAAACCTATTTTATTCAGGCTTAAAACCAATTTGACCTGAATTTTTCATCCAATTATCATAAATACATACTAAAATTTCACCAGAGCAAGCCTGCTACATGTTTTTTTTTTTTTTTTTTTTTTTTTTTTCATTCATTTCTTTGTCAATTGAAGTTGCCTGGCCCATTTGTACCAATGGGTGTTCAATTTTAAAAACCTGGGGCAGGGACTATGGCACAGGTTAATCCTCTGCCTGCAGCACCAGCATTCCATATGGGCGCCGGTTCATGTCCTGGCTGCTCCTCTTTCGATGCAGCTCTCTGATGTGGCCTGGGAAAGCAGTAGAAGGTGGCCTAGATGCTTGTGCCCCTGTACCCGCATCAGAAACCAGGAAGAGTCCTCCTGGCTCCTGACTTCAGATTGGCCCAGCTCCAGCCATTGCAGCCATTTGGGGAGTGAACCAGTGGATGGAAGACCTTTCTGTCTTTCCCTCTCTTTGTAACTCTACCTCTCAAATAAATAAAATCTTTTTTAAAAAAAATCTTAAAAACCCATTTCAGGGGCAGGTGTTTGGAACAGCCATTAAGATGCCCACATCCATACTGAATGCTGGGGTTAAGTCCTGACTCCACTCCTGATTCCAGCTTCCTGGTACAGACTCTCACAGGCAACAGGTGATGACTGAAGTATCTGGGCTTCTGCCATGCATGTGGGAGACCCAGACTGTGCTCCATGCTCCTGTCTTCAGCCTGGCCCCCTCTTGGCTATCACGGGCATTTGGGGGGGGGGAGGCAGTGGATGGGAGCTCTGTCTCTCTTTCCCTCTTCCTTGCAAACAAAATAAATACTTTTTAAAGTTTGTATAAATTCCATTTTTGGCCCTGCCCACTGCAGTGGTAACAGCATTGGGTCCCTCTGGGTTCAGTCCTAATTCTTCTGGTTTCTAACTACATGGACACTGGATACAGCCTGCAGCAGGCTGAAATCATAATTACTTTACACTAATCTTTTGAAAGAAAAAAAAACTGCTTATGAAAGGGAAAAATGTTAACAAAATAGGTTTTTTAT
Organism: Oryctolagus cuniculus; assembly: GCF_964237555.1. Taxonomy (NCBI): domain Eukaryota; kingdom Metazoa; phylum Chordata; class Mammalia; order Lagomorpha; family Leporidae; genus Oryctolagus; species Oryctolagus cuniculus. Next base: position 67,514,302 of record NC_091444.1, read on the forward strand.
TTTAAAAGCCATTTAAATTCCTTTGGCAACTGTAAATAACAACGACAATGGTCACTTCCAGTGATTCCCTAACTATATCTTCCTAGCTTTGTTGGTGTACAAATCCATTAAAATAAGGGGGAAAAGTCATTTAGAAAAAAGCAGCACAGAATAAGAAGTAGGCCTCTCTAAGTGCCTGCACCTTGCATGTCCGATGAACTCTCCTCACTGGTGCAAATCTCTCCTTGGATGGCGGGTATGGCCCAGGGAACAGACAGAGCCAGCTCCTCAAAGAAAGGCCGAGGAAACTCCTGGCTCCAGATCAGCCCAGCTCCAGCTGTTGCGGCCAACTGGGGAGTGAACCAGTGGATGGAAGACCTCTCTCTTTCTCTCTCTCTCTCTGCCTCTCCTTCTTTCTCTGATTAACTCTTTCAAATAAATAAATAAATCTTTAAAAAAAAAAAAAAAAGCACCCAGTGACCACAAACTACCACAGCAGTAGCAGTGGAAAATGGGCACTCACACTCAGAAGCACCCACTAGCTAAGTACTGCCCCCAGATAAAGCTATCCAGCGCTCCGCTCACTGCCATCTCCTCCCGGGATGAACATGCCTGGCTGGGGTACTCGCAGCCATGGTGTCATGTAGGCACCATCACCAGGGACATGGCCAGAGAGGCCCACTGACGCTGACAACTGAAAGCCAGAGGTACAGCAGAGCAGGGGCCTTGGACACAGGTCCCCAGCTCTACCACAACCAGCTGTTGACACTGAGAGCGAGACTCTGATCCTAATGTGCTACACAGTTATCAAAGAAATAAAGGCATTGCCTAGAGAGAGAAAGAACTAGAATAAATACAGCTTCCCACCCCAGGGACACAGCTGAGAAAGGAGCATGAGGCAGAGACTGCAAGCTGCGGGGACATCTTCCTGATGCACCTGCCCTTTGCCCAACCACAGGGCTTTCAAAGCGGCCACCTCATACATCCTTCTGACCCACACATTAGTGGGAAGTTACCTGAGGCATACAGGCCTTCAAATCTAGTCTCAAGAACTAAAATACAGTCACCAGTGTTCCCTTCCTGGCTGGGTACAGTAAGGTGTGTCCACAGGAAAATGAGTTGTGCTTTTTGGGGCCGGTGCCACGGTGTAACAGGTAAAGCCACTGCCTGCGGTGCCTGCATACTATATGGACACCAGTCTGAGATCAGGCTGTTCCACTTTTGATCCAACTCTCTGCTGTGGCCTGGAAAAGCAGAGGAAGATGGCCCAAGTGCTTCAGCCCCTGCACCCACATGGGAGACCCCGAGAAAGCTCCTGGCTTCAGACTGGCTCAACTCCAGCCATTGTGGCCTTTTGGGGGGAGAACAGGCAAAAGGAAGCTCTCTCTCTCTCACTCTTTAACTCTGCCTTTCAAATAAATAATTTTTAAAAAATGAGTTGTGCTTTTTAAAAATAAGGCAGGCAACCCTGACAGGCATTAAGCAGATGAAAACATAGCACATGGGACCGCCATGGTGGAGGGAGTTCGGTTCTGAGGCCCCCATCCCCTCTCCAGCTCCCCCCACCCCACAGCCAGCACTTCCCAGGAGGCACCATCTGCCGCCATGACAGGCAGCCACAGTAGCAGAGCTTCACTCAGCACTTCTCCAGCTCCCTTTGCAAGTGTGAAGTGTGGCAGCCCCGCCCAGCTCCAACCCAGACTCTGCAGGGCACTGGCATCTCTAGGACCCAGGGGCCCCTCCTCTGATCTCTCCCCTGTCACAGCTGCTACCGAGGCCTTGGCTCTAAGGACTCTAAGGGTAAGCTGCTGCCTGCGATGCTGGCATCCCACATGGGCCCCGGTTCATGTCCCAGCTGCTCCACCTCTGACTCAGCTCCCTGATAAATGGTCTGGGAAAAGCTGTGGAGGGTGGCCCAAGTGGGACACGTGGAAGAAGCTCCTGGCTTCAGCTTGGCCCAGCTCTGACCACTGCGGCCATCTAGGGAGTGAATCAGCAGATGGAAGTGCTCCCGCCCACGTGCATACTCGCTCACTCGCTCCCTCCCTTTCTCCCTCCCTCTCTGTAATTCTTTCAAATAAATAAATCTTAAAAAAAAAAAAAAAAAGTCTACAGCAAGCAGCCTAGAAGACCCTTTGCCTGGGATGGGGCAGAGGTGAACCAGGATGGAGATTCCCTGACCCACAGGCACCTCAGGCTCAGCATGTCCTGAACCAGCCTCACCACCACTACCCCATCCTCCCAAGGAAAGCTGCCACCTCCCACCCTCACCAACCTCCTTCACTTGCCTTAGTCCACCTGGGAGATGCAACAGCCCCTTACCGTCGTTCTGCCCAGGCTGAGCTCCCTCTGATGCGTCCCCCAAGCCAATGCCAGAGCCAGCACCTTAAGAGAAAAATCCCAGTAAATCACTCCCAGGCTTCAGGGCTGCTGAGATTCAAAGGGCCCCAAAGAACCTTCATGATCCAGCCTCCCTGCATCCCTGGCCTTATGCCTACCATGTTCTCCCTACTGCCTGTGTCCCCACAGGCCCATACACTTGTAGCAGCCTCTTACCCTCCTCCAGCCTCTTCTAAGAAGCCTGCCCCTGCATGCGTGTGCTCCACCAATCACAGCAGGGCCCCTGCTCTGGAGAACTGTGTTTCTCCCCGACTGGGGTGTCAGCAGAGGACAAGGACCACATCTCTCCTCCACTCCCGTCTCTCCAGTGCGGAGCATGCAGCTTTTGCAACAGGGAATGGTGGATACTACTCATCAAACGGAATGAACACAGCTGTGCCCACCAAGGTCAATAAGGCCTGCCTCTGTGGAGTCTGGCTCTCACCCGCTTGCTATTTCCCATGCACAAACAGATCAGAGGCCTCTGAGGGCCAGGTCTGAGGAGTGGTGCTCCCAGTCACCTGCATGACTTCTCAATCACAGGTTGCTGACTCTGTAGGGACAGTAAAAAGGCCTGGGAATCTCCCTTTCTAGCAAGTTCCCAGTTGCTATGGATACTGCAGGTGGATCTTACTTTGAGAACTTCAGTGCTAGAAGAAGATAGAGGCTGGCGCTGCGGCTCACTAGGCTAATCCTCCACCTTGTGGCGCCGGCACACCGGGTTCTGGTCCCGTTCAGGGCGCCGGATTCTGTCCCGGTTGCCCCTCTTCCAGGCCAGCTCTCTGCTGTGGCCCAGGAGTGCAGTGGAGGATGGCCCAAGTCCTTGGGCTCTGCATCCCATGGGAGACCAGGATAAGTACCTGGCTCCTGCCATCGGATCAGCGCGGTGCACTGGCCACAGCGCGTCAGCCGTGGTGGCCATTGGAGGGTGAACCAACGGCAAAGGAAGCCCTTTCTCTCTGTCTCTCTCTCTCACTGTCCACTCTGCCTGTCAAAAAATAAAAAAATTAAAATAAAAAAGAAGATATAGAGGGAGCAGAATCTTGCTCAGGACAGGCACAAAGTTGCAACAGAGACCCCTTCCTAAAAGGCTTGCTTTGCACCCACCTGCCCCTTCTCTTTCCATTAATCCTTCAAGAAGCTGAAGAACGAAAGCCCAAGTGAAGTAGCTTAAAGACAACAACCCACTGAGCCCCCACCAAGGGCTCCCACGACTATGTCAGGCACATTTCAGCCAAGACTGCTCAGGGATCTCTGAGAAGCCCCGGTGGGGCTCAGGAAGGGCCTTCTGCTCCTACCCCGCAAAGAACCAAGAACCGTCCGTTGACTTGGAGCAAGAGCATCTCAACTTCCAACCCCCGTGACGCTGGAAAGTTCCTTTACATCCTTGAACTTTTCCCAGTATCAAGTGGACTGTTTCCTTCAAGGACGTCAAGAATGTAAGTTTTGGGGAAAAGACAAACTTCTCAATCAAAATCCATGAATTTCCGTGGATCTGTCCTTTGCCATTGCCTTTAAAATCGCACACCAGGGGGCTGGTGTTGTGGCCTAACAGGTTAGGCTGCCGCCTGCAACACCAGATGAAGCTCCTGGTTCCTGGCTTCGGTCTGGCCCAGCCCCAGCTGTTGCAGCCATTTGGGGGAGTTAACCAGCAGATGGAAGATCTCTCTCTCTCTTCCACCTCCTTCTAACTCTTTCAAGTAAAATAAATCTTAAAAAAAAAAAAAAAAAAATCACACACCAAAAAGCACTATTCAAATGCATCAGGCAACTCCAGGTTTCTATCCACCCTCAGGGGCTCTGTGAGCAGGGTCTGAAATGGCCTTACAGCCAACCAATTTCCAAAGGCAACTGAATACAAGAAAAAGAACCCAGGGCAAGAGAAAAAAAGGAAAACTTGCCCCTGTGCTTCCGCCCCACCCAGGACTGGTGAGTCAAACTTTCCCAAGGGGAGACAGACCAGGCTGAAGCCAGGCCCCATGGGCATCCCCCCTCTCCTCTCTCAGGCCATCCTGCCAAAGCCTGTTAAACCCCAGTTCCTTACACCTGGCTGCGTGTAACAACCCAGCTGCAGGAATAGAGGTAACAACACTAAACTGGCTGGGTGAGCAGTGGCACAGCCACAGCATGGAATGCTATGGACCATTAAAGTGACACTACCAGAGGTGTCTGTTCACAGAAAGTGTCTCATCTATTTCCCTGTGAAGGAAATACACAAAACAGTAGGATCCTTTCATAGGTGGGAAGGAAGCAAGAAGGGAATGGGGGTTCACAGGAAAAATGAGTGCAAAGCGTCAGGACCCTCTCCCGGCAGCTGGGTGACAGGTGCTCTGCACACTTTTCCTGCCCTTGATGTTAGACAGTGACAGAGAGAGACAGAGAGAAAAGTTTTCCGTTTTTCCATTGGTTTACCCCTCCCCCAAAATGGCCGCTATGGCCAGCATGCTGCACTGATCCGAAGCCAGGAGCCAGGTGCTTCTTTCTGGTCTCCCATGCAGGTGCAGGGCCCAAGGACCTGGGCCATCCTCCACTGCACTCCCGGGCCACAGCAGAGAGCTGGACTGGAAGAGGAGCAACCGGGACAGAATCTGTTGCCCCAACCGGGACTAGAACCAGGGATGCTGGTGCCGTAGGCGGAGGATTAGCCTAGTGAGCCGTGGCGCCGGCCCCTTGATGTTTTCTAAAACTCCCTACAAAATAAATTATACAGAAATCATCTGCTACCTCCTGTTAATTTTTTAAAATAAGCACACACATGTGTAACTATTTTTCTTTGTTTTTGAAAAGCAGCGAGACACACAGAGTTCCCATCACCTGGTTCATTCTCCAAATGCCCATAATAGCTATGACTCGGGGGAGGAAACTCTATCCAAGTCCCCCGACAAAGGCAGCAGGAAACCAACCACTTGGGCCATCACCTGCTGCCTCCTAGAGCCTGCATTAGCAGGAAGCTGGAATCGGAAGCCAGAGCCAGGACTCAAACGCAGATACTACCATGTGGGATGTGAAGGCTTTAACCAGTAGGCCAAAGGCCTGCCCCAGCACATATAATTTTCTTTACTTATCTTTAAGGATTCATTTGCTTATTTGAAAGTCAGAGTTGAGAGAGAGAAAAAGAAAGAGAAAGAGAGAGAGAGAGAGAGAGAATCTTCGATATGCAGATACGTAATTTGTAAAACACTGCTCCATACCCCTTCAGTGCTTGTCCAGGCTGGAAGAGGCAGAGGGTAAGGCAGCAGATCAGAATGCTATAAATAATGCCTCCCCACGCCCTTAGTAATTAGCACTGTCCTTCATCAGAAGACAACTGCCCTCACGGGCTGCCAGGCACACAGAACATGGTCATCTTATTTTGGGGAAAGAGGCTCAACTGCTCTTCTTAGAAGAGGGGTGAGAAAATCACTTGGCACAAGCAGGCAGCAGGTCTGCCTGCCTTCCCTAATATCAGCCCCTACATTAAAAGACAAATAATCACACTCAGAAAACCACAGGGTCCTACTTTACAGCTATGTAGCTAAGTGCACTGACTACATTTTCTGAACCAAAAGTAAAGGCATGTAACATGAAAATGTCATTCTAGGGCAGGGCTCAGCAAAGCATTATCCTGGGGCCAAATCTGGCCCTGCTGCCTATTTTTGTAAATAAAATTTTATTGAAACATGGCCATGTTTGTTCATTTGTATACTGTCTACAACTCCATCACTTACTTATGTACTTATGGCTGCTTTTGTTTTTTTCTTTTTGGCTTCAACAACAAAGTGGTTGAAAGAGAGACATATGGCCCACAAAATGCTGAAACGATTACTACCTGGGCTTTTACAGAACATGTTTATTTTATTCTAGGGCAACAGAGCAAAACAAAACAGTTACTCCAGGAAACCTGGAAAAGTCAGCAGAGCTGCATCAGAGCAGCCCAATAAGGTTGGCTTTGGGGTGAGGAACCCCCACTACAGCTCCATTCCTGACCTGGAGAGAGAGACTCACCCCATCACACAGGGCTACCGAGCTGGAGACAGACAGACAAAGGGAGGGCTGGGGAGATGAACACCTTTTACTGGATTATCCAGGATGAGAGGAAGCGCTCAGGCCTGGGGTAGTGGCAGGGGCGGGGGGAAGGTCAGATGCCACCTTGCTACACATCCCTCTTTCTCCTGCTACTCAGGAAGCTCACAGCCTTCACTGCTACCACAACATCCCCTCGCTCTGCCGTCAGTCCATGGCTTGGGCTGCAGCTGATATAAACCCATCTGCCATCTAACCATCCCTTCAATTCTGTACTTTCTTAGCGTCCTTAACAAGAGTCCCTTTGCAGGTAAGCATTGGGTACAGGCAAGTACGTGGGCAATGAGTGTCACAGGGCTGCACACTGTTGATTCTACTCTAAGCCCTGATGGGATGGTAGTGGCCTCCTGAGGAGCCCATAGGCTGGTCTGTCTGCCCTCACTGTATCTACAACCCTTTCAACAGCCCAGTGGAGTCATGCATTGTAAGGGAAGGAGATTCTCAGTTTTCTCCTAGGCTAAGGACTCCATGGTCTCTTGAAAACTGCTTCAGACCATTGGGATTTTTCTTGGAACTGTTTAAAAAGTATCCATTCTGGTGCTAGCACTGTGCCTTAGTGGGTAAGCTGCTGCCTGCAGCCCCAGCATTCCACATGGGTGCCAGTTCAAGTCCCAACTGCTCCACTTCCAATCCAGCTCCCTACTAATGTGCCTGGGAAAGAAGCAGAGGAAGTTCTTGGGCCCTGCACCACATAGGAGACCTGGAAGAAGCTCCTGGCTCCTGGCTCCTGGCTCCAGACCAGCTCAGCTCTGGCCATTGCAAACTTTTGAGAATGAACCAGCAGATGGGAGATCTCTCTGTCTCTCCCTCTTTAACTCTGCCTTTCAAATAATAAATACATCCATTAAAAAAGGACTCATTATTTAAATTATTTGAAAGGCAGCAATAGAGAAGGAGGAAGAGATAGATAGATAGATAGATAGATAGATAGATAGATAGATAGATATCTTCCATCTGCTGGTTCACTCCCCAAGAGCCATAATGGCCAGGGTGAAGCCAGGAGCTTCTTCCAGGTCTCCCACGTGGGTGCAGAGGCCAAAGGACTTGGGCCATCCTCCACTGCCTTCCCAGGTGCATCAGCATTAACTGACATATGGGATGCCAGCATTGCAGGCAGAGGCTTAACCTTCTGGGCCACAGCGCTGGCCCCAAATAGCACCCATTCTCGTGCTAAGCACACAAGAGCTTGTTGAGTGGTGGGTACTCACTGTCTCCAATAAACTGAACCATGCCCCAAATATTTTTGTTTTGTGAGAAACAGAACCAGCACGACATGGTGAGGATAACCACAGCTGCTTTTGAGAATCAGGCATGTGTCAACTTCTGTCATAAGCAGAACAAAGCACAGAGCTATGTAATCTGTCATGTTTAAAAGGAGGCAGCAGACCCATTTTACAAGTAAGGGGGTTAAGCCACAGAGAGCTTAAAATTTTGCCCAAAGTCACACAATTTCTAAGAAGTAAAGCTAGGATCTGAATTCGTCATGGCTCAGGAGCTGTGACATAGGTTAAGAGGAGAAAATGAGAGGTGGGTATTGTGCTGCAGCAGGTTAAGCCAAGGCTTGGGACACTGCATCAAAATACTAGAGTGTTTGGGATATCCATATCCCTTATCAGAGTGCCTGGAAATCCCACTTCTGCTTCTGATCCAGCTTCCTACAAATGTGCATTCGGGTAGGCAGCAGGAATAGCCCAAGTACTTAGGTCCCTGCCACCCACATGGGAGATCTCAGTGGAGTTCCTGACACTGGCTTCAACCTGGCCCAGTCCTGTCTGTTGCAGGCATTTGAGGAGTAGACTAATAGATGGAACCTGCTGGTGTGTGTGTGTGTGTGTATCTGTTGCAGTAGATTTCTCAATAATGTTGCAGTGGATTCGTTTCTGAGAGGAGGAGCATGGTGGGGGCAAGAGGCATGGAGTCATCACACAGACCCTGGGAGTCAGGTGAAAGCAAGCGGGCTGGAGGCAAGCAGCCCGCATACTCATTTATTTCAGTTAGTACAACAGCTTATATAGTCAAGACCAGGCAATCCGGTTAAGGGGCGGTCTATGCCCCAACCAATCACAGCTGTTGCCAGGCAGTTTCCAAAGCCATCCAATCACAGCCTTTTGCCAGGCAGGCTGTTTGCCATGTGGGTTCCAAAGCCATCCAATCACAGCCTGTTGCCAGGCAGGCTCCATTGCCAGGTGGGTTTCAAAGCCATTCCTGAGTAACTGACGCTTGCTTGCCAGTGGCCATCTTGACATGGCCTTCTCATTCCACCACATTTCCCCCTTTTCATTTATTTTTGAGCAACGGGAGGCATGATTCTTGGCCATACCATTGTTGACCCCGTTTCCATGTGGTCTCTCAACACAGCTGTGCCTGTCTTAGGTTGTCCCCCAGGGGATCTTACCCGTCATTGACTAACCAGCGCTCAAATCGAGAGACCACAGGATTGCTTGCTCAGATAGGGGTAGGAATGAGAAATAATGGTTATCAGGAATGGCATGACCGCACACAGGCTGTGGGCCAATTGAGGCTGACCAGAGTTAGTGGGGTACAAAACAGTAACAGATGTGGCTATGTGCAGTTTCTCAGGGTAGGATGATAGGGAAGGTGCATCTGCTAACAACAGCTGATTCTGATTGGCTGTCAGTTGCAGGCTGTTTCTGGCTGGTACCCAAATGGGCTGTTCCACATTCTCTGGAAAGACACAAGCATATCCTCGACCTTTGGTTAGCAGAGGGTGTGGTCCTTTCCATTCTCCTGTCAGGGGGTCTTTCCACCTAACCATAGGGGCTGGGTCTGGGATGGAAAGGATCCCCAGTGTTTATAAGTTGGGCTGATCCCTTGGGAATCAAAAGAAAGAAAATTGATAGTGAAAAGGACCTCAGTCAAAGCAAGCTGTGGGTCCGAGGGCATATGATTGTTGTTTTAGTCTTTGTAAGAGATCTTTAATCATCCTATGAGTTCTTTCAATGATTGCTTGTCCCTGTGGGTTGTATGGGATACCTGTGGCAGATTGTATGTTCCAAGATTTCAGGAAGGAGGCTGGTGCCGCGGCTCAATAGGCTAATCCTCCACCTAGCGGCTCCAGTACACTGGGTTCTAGTCCCGGTCGGGGCGCCGGATTCTGTCCCGGTTGCCCCTCTTCCAGGCCAGCTCTCTGCTGTGGCCCGGGAGTGCAGTGGAGGATGGCCCAGGTGCTTGGGCCCTGCACCCCAGGGGAGACCAGGAGAAGCACCTGGCTCCTGCCATCGGATCAGCGCGGTGCGCCGGCCGCAGCGCACCAGCCGTGGCGGCCATTGGAGGGTGAACCAATGGCAAAGGGAAGACCTTTCTCTCTGTCTCTCTCTCTCTCACTATCCACTGTGCCTGTCAAAAAAAAAAAAAAAAAAAAGATTTCAGGAAGGAATTAAATTCCTGTGATGTATACGCTGGCCCGTTATCAGTCTTTACAGTCCAGGGGACACCAAGGACCAGCTGTATCTGTGTCTCATGTGCCTTTCAAATAAATTTTTTTAAAAAACAGAAAACAAGCAAACCATGTGTTGCTAATGCACCAAACTACAAGTCTCTGCCCTCCACCCTTTGGAAGATTAACCTGTTTTTTGGATTCCCTGGGTGTGGTGGCACTCATTCAGGGCGGGACAGGGGAGGTCATAAAAGTAGCAGAAGGCAAAGTTCCAACCTCTGTTGACAGTCCAAAGAGGGACCCAGTGCAGAGAATGAACCTGCATGGGTCCAGGGCTCAAACCACAACACTTCAGAGGGTCCTGAGCAGCTTCTCGCCTTCTGCTGAGCACAGGTAACTGACGGCAGGCAAGACTGCTAAATGCCTGACAGCCAAGCCCAAAAACTAACATTTCCCACTTGAAACATTTTAAAGTAGCCAGAGTTATGGGTGCCGGTTTATGTCCCAGCTACTCCACTTCCAATCCAGCTCCCCACTAATGGCCTAAGAAAAGCAGTAGAGCCAGCGCCGCGGCTCACTAGGCTAATCCTCCACCTTGCAGCACCAGCACACCGGGTTCTAGTCCCGGTCGGGGCACCAGATTCTGTCCCGGTTGCCCCTCTTCCAGGCCAGCTCTCTGCTGTGGCCAGGGAGTGCAGTGGAGGATGGCCCAGGTGCTTGGGCCCTGTACCCCATGGGAGACCAGGAGAAGCACCCGGCTCCTGCCATCGGATCAGCGCAGTGCGCTGACCGCAACGCACCAGCCGTGGTGGCCATTGGAGGGTGAACCAACAGCAAAAGGAAGACCTTTCTCTCTGTCTCTCTCTCTCTCACTGTCCACTCTGCCTGTGAAAGAAAGAAAGAAAGAAAGAAAGAAAGAAAGAAAGAAAGAAAGAAAGAAAGAAAGAAAGAAAGAAAGAAAGAAAGAAAGAAAGAAAGAAAGAAAGAAAGAAAGAAAAGAAAGAAAGAAAGAAAGAAAGAAAGAAAGAAAGAAAGAAAGAAAGAAAGAAAGAAAGAAAGAAAGAAAGAAAGAAAGAAAGAAAGAAAGAAAGAAAGAAAGAAAGAAAGAAAGAAAGAAAGAAAGAAAGAAAGAAAGAAAGAAAGAAAGAAAGAAAGAAAGAAAGAAAGAAAGAAAGAAAGAAAGAAAGAAAGAAAGAAAGAAAGAAAGAAAGAAAGAAAGAAAGAGAGAGAGAGAGAGAGAGAGAAAGAAAGAAAGAAAGGAAGAAAGAAAGGAAGAAAGAAAGGAAGAAAGAGAAAAAAGAAAAGAAAAGAAAAGAAAAGAAAAGAAAAGAAAAGAAAAGAAAAGAAAAGAAAAGAAAAGAAAAGAAAAGAAAAGAAAAGAAAAGAAAAGAAAAGAAAAGAAAAGCAGTAGAAGATGGCCCAAGTGTTTGGGTCCCTGCCATCCACGTGGGAGGCCTGCATGAGACTCCAGGATTTGGCCTGTCTCAGCCCTGGGGAGTGAACCAGCAAAGAGAAGGTATCTCTCTCCATCTCTCTCTCTATCTCCCTGTAACTCTTTCAAGTAAACAAATAAATATTTAAAAATTTTTAAATACTTGGTTTGGAGAGTGATATTGATGCCATAGTTAAAATCCACAGATTCTCTGCAGTCAGATGACCTGGGTTCAAATCCCATCACAGAACTGACTTGCTAGTGCAACCTACAGCAAGTAATGCAAGCTTATTTTGTGTTCATGAGACAGGTAGATTAGATTATCCAGGTATCAGCATTTAGGGCATATGACAGGTACAAAAAACTGTTAATTGGGGCTGGTGCTGTGGCATAGTGGGTTAAGCTGCCGCCTGCAGTGCTGGCATCCCATATGGGCAACAGTTCAAGACCCAGCTGCTTCACTTCCTGTCTAGCTCTCTGCTATGGCCTGGAAAAGCAGAAGATGGCCCAAGTCCTTAGGCCCCTGCACCCATGTGGGAGACCTGGAAGAAGCTCCTGGCTTCAGATTGGTGCAGCTCTGGCTGTTGCGGCCAACTGGGGAGTGAACCAGCTTCAATCGGGTCTCTCATGTAGGTAGAGGGGCCCAAGCACTTGGGCATCCTCCAAGGCTTTCCTGGTTGTATTAGCAGGGAGCTGGGTTGGAAGTGGAGCAGCCGGGGCTTGAACTGGAGTCCATATGGGATGCTGGCACTGCAGTCTGCAGCTTTAACCTGCTGAGCCACAGTGCTGGCCCCTAGAGAAATGTTCTGTCTTCAACCATCCTGAACCTCCAAGCATGCACAGCGATAGAGAAGGCACCAGTAGAACTCCCCCCGACCCCGTTTAAAAAGGAATTTTTATAAGTTTCCAAGTTGGCTTTTTGCACCTGCTTATGATACAACAGAACACACAGACCAGGGAGGGGATGCTGTCATCTATATTTTTCCTCTATGTCACCTCACTCCTTGTCTGTAAGAAGACTTAGATGGGGGCAGGTATTGGTGTAATGGTTAAGCTAATGCATGGGACACCTACATCCCATACTGAAGTGCCTGTGTTCATGCCCCCTCTCTGCTTCTGATTCCAGCTTCCTAATAATGTGCACCCTGGGAGGCAGTGGCTGATGGTTCAAATAGTTGGGTTCTTGCCATCCCCACAGCAGATCCAGACTGAGTTCTGGGCTCCTGGCCTAGCTCTGACGCAATCCTGGTGGCTGCAGGCATTTGGGAAGTGCAACAGCAGATGGAAGGATCTCTGTGCCCATCAAATAAAAGATGATGACGAGGACTGAGAGGAAGAAAGGGGAAACAGACAACAGGCAGTTGTTCCTCAGAAGGCAAAATCTGCCCTGGCCCATTCTCTGTGAGCTCCTCCCAAGTATGAACGGCAGACACAGCAGGGTGCCCAGGCCTTTGCTTGGCCACATGTTGCACACCAACTTTTTCAGTTGCAGAAAGATCTGAGATGTTTGCACAGGCGTCTGTCAAACAGTAACCACCTGCGGTTTACTGGGCAATCTGGTGTTACTTTCACCTCCCTCTGAGCTGATACCTGTGCCAAACACCAAATGTGCCAGGCACAGAACAAACACTGAGCTTGATGCCAGGCTCTGGGAGTTGATTCACAGCTTCTTTTCATGTCTGCACATGTCATGGCATGGCAGTCCCCAGGACCCATCATCCAGGTTCTCTAGTTCCCAGATACCACATGTGCTACAATGAGCGCTGATGGGGAACACTGACAGCGAGGCCAGGGTTCCAGGCCCGGCTCAGCCACCAACCCCATATGAACTTGGGCACACACGGCTCTCCACTTTAGGCCCAAGTTTCTGCATTTCCTCATATGTAAAATGAGGAGACTGACCTGCCTGATCTCTAGTTCCCAGATTTTAGGATGGAGCCATTTATACCTGGACTGCAGAATGTTGACAAGGACACACCGCAGGGCTGCTGGCAGAACTGGGATTTAACAGGGTCTGGAAAGACTAATGCTCTCAAGAGTGCAGCACTGGCCCCCCTAAGAAAGCAGAGAGGGGCAGACCCCCAGCTTCACAAAGGCAGAGACCCGGAAATCCCACAGCTGCTCACTCAGGAAACCCACCTGTGGGAAAGTCCACAGACAGTGCAGAGGTAGCAGGGAAAGGCCAGGACTCGCCCCTTGGATACCAGCAGGAAACTGCTGCCCACTTCCCTTCCACACACGGGTACACACTCACACCAGCAGGAACAGGACCCTGGGGGCACCTAAGACAGAGCTCCAGCCAGACTTGCTCTCCAAGCTCCTCCCCACCCCGCCTCATCCCGTCCCTCCCACATTAAATAGAGGGCCTCACTCCTTCTCTAGCCCAACAGAAGCAATCACATGAGTGCCCTCCAATTCTCAGCCCCACATCTCATTCCCTCCCTGAGGCTCTCCCTAGTCCCATCTCCTCCCACACTGGCCATGGCCTCCTCCTTCCTCTGCCAGGACCTTGCCCCTGACCTATTTTTTTCCTTCACCTTCCATCTCTCCATTCACAAAAGCCTGCTCCCTGAAGCCCACATCCACTCTCAGCTCTCCGTACCAAATGCTAAGAAACCTCCCCTTGACTGCTCACCATCCACCTCCCAACACAGCTAACCTCTCCCAAGGACTGGGTATACCTGCTGTCTTTCCTGCTCCCTCAGTCCCACCCTTTAGGAACACCCAGTGGCTCAAACCAGTGGGTTCCTGCACCCCTCTCCCCACTACACTCCACAGCCTCTCCTGTTGGTCCCACATACTTCGCTGAAACTCTCTCCTCCCTTTCTCTGGCCTCCACTTCCTCTACCTACTTCACAGCCTGGAGGCGCTCCCAGGCTACTCCTTAAACAGCCTGCTTCTCCACTATCTGTGCTGTCTCCTGGACTGTGCCAGCCTCCTCTCAGCTTCCTCACTGATATCTCCCTGGGATCTCTCAACCACTTAAACTAATTCTAGAACACACTTAATTATACACATACATACCACATGGCCCCATGACAGTCCCACAGGCAACTATAAAGTGGCAGAGGGGAATTTTGGAGGGAGATGGAATTGTTCTATATCCCTACTATGATCGTGGTTATGTGACTATATGCATTTATCAAACTGCGCTCAACTGCACACCCAAAAGGGTAAATCTATTAAATGTGAGTGATAATTTAACAGGATGGAAAAATTTAGACCCACTGGTATCTCAACCGTATCATGTCTAAAACTAACATCATCGTCTTCCTCCAAATCAGCTCCTCCCGTGCCCTCTATTTTCAGTGACACCATCACCCAGCTCCTCCACCCAGACAGAAATCACAACTGGTCAGCGAGTCCAAAGTTCCACTTGCATGTATCCCTGTGAAGCTACACCTTGAGTTTCAGCTCCCCTAGCCGCCACCACCACCTGGGACTCAGGCCACCCTCCCCCTGCAGGGCCCTTGAACTCCTCCACTTGCACCAGCTCGCCTTCCCATGGCTCCTCCAAGTTCCTGGCTGTTGTTTCACAGGAATGCCAGAACTATTTGCAGATGCCACTGTCACATCAAGACAACTCTCCATCTAAATATTCCTGGCTAATTTAGCACAAGGCTCTTGTTTCAACTGACAAAGATAATGACTCAGTGTCCATGGATTTGATGGAAAATTTTCCTGCCAAGTTTTCAACTTCCCAATAACAGATTTCTGCAAACTCTTGGAGAAAGAAATGACCTCTCTCCCTGATTGTTTTCGAGAGGCAACAAAGCGTCCCCAAAGTGACCAAGGAGTGTTACAGGAAGTGCTGATATACCCTCCAGCCCCAACTAACAAGAAAAAACAATTTGTACCAAGAGCTTGGGATGTTTTTCTTTGCCCTGGGTAATAATCAGGGTTCAGCTTTTCTGCATAAACATTAGTTTGGAATTTAGACGTTTGGGGCATAAACACCAGGTTACACTGATGGAAAAAAGTCTAGATTCAGAAGTAAAGTATCTTTCTCTTCACAAAAAGCAATGGCTTGCTGTCTTCAACACTGATGCTTCAATCAACCACAGAAGAACTCCACAAACTACACACACATGCATCCTGCACGACAGTTGTACATGTAAATATACACATTTGCAATGCAGCCACAAGCCTCCTCCCACATTCCACCACAGAGAGGGAGCTGTCTGAGCAAAGAGTGAGGTTGAGTAAAACATCATCTCGGAAGAGCCACTTACGGACAATGCCAGCATTCAGACAAAAAACTTAAACTCCATTGCTCACTACTCAAAAATCAGCCCATGGTGATTCTTGTACCCATCCCCCCAAACCTCGTAGTCCTCCACTTCTTCAGCACTCCCACCCTGGCCAGCTGCTGAAGCCCACCCAGCAGGCACAGTAAATGCTCATGCAGGTTTCACCTTTGCCCCCCCCATTCCCCCAGGTGCACAGGTGAGCTTCCTTTAAAGCCCAATTGCTAAGGCTTCTATCACTGGTTTGGGGCAGGAGGCAGGATGCCTAAACCTCTCAAATACTCCCGAGTATTTCCGGAGAGGTTCCAGAGAGGTCCTTGGCAGCATGGGATGACCATTTTTAGAGTCTTACCTAAGTAGTTATCAACCAGAGGTGATTTTGCCCTCTAGGGCCCACTAGGCAATATCTAGAGACATTCCTGATTATCACGGCTGGGCAGAGTGGGGGGCAGCCTCTCTTCCAAACGAGACAGTCTTCCAACAGTCCTCAGCTGGCATCCATACAGCTCCTCTGGCAAGGAGGTGGGCCTGGCATGCCCTCCCCTGCACCTTCAAGGCCCAAGTTTTCCAGGGCTGCAGGCTCAGCTGGGGCTGGGAGGTTGCACACAAGCTAACACCCATCAGGAAGCTGATGTCTCTTACCCAGCACCCAGATTTGTCCCTGTAGCAAGCTCCATTCTTTTTTATTATTATTATTTTTCTTATTTATTTGACAGAGAGAAAGGTCTTCCTTCGTTGGTTCACTTCCCAAATGGCCACCACGGCCGGCGCCTTGTGCCGACCCAAAGCCAGGAGCCAGGTGTCTCCTCCTGGTCTCCCATGCGGGTGCAGGGGCCAAGCGCTTGGGCCATCCTCCACTGCCCTCCCGGGCCACAGCAGAGAGCTGGACTGGAAGAGGAGCAACCGGGACTAGAACCCGGCGCGCATATGGGATGCCCGTGCTTCAGGCCAGGGCATTAACCCACTGTGCCACAGCGCCAGCCCCTATTCTTAAAAGGCACGGGGGAGCCGCTGCTTCTGGGTAATGAGTGGGGATGAGCCAGGGGAAAGCTCGTGTTTAAGGAATTAAGCCCTAACTACTCATAAGATCCCAAGTGTTGGAGAAGAAAGAGGAACGGCCAAAGAAAAACGAACGGAAGAATGAACCAATGACAATAACAGCTCCCTTCCCCGGGTTCCCCAAAACCCCCACCTGTGAAGCCCAACAGCCGGCTCGGGTCAAAAGTCAAAGCCTTGGCACAAACCTGCAGCCCGGGGCAGTTAAAGGCCCCCAACACACAGTGCAAGGGGTTTCAAGTGAAGAGACACACGACCAAGAGAGAGCGAGGCAGGAAAGCTGCTCGGGCCACCGAGAGGGGCGGACAGCGGGCGGCACTGCGTGTCCCAGGCACGCAAGGCTCCGCACGCCGGCCCTTGTCCCCTCCCCCAGACAGGCCTAGCGGGCTGAGGTGGTCACCGGGGTAGGAGACAACGGCAGAGCCGCCACCCTGGCACCTGTGGCGCGCCCCAGAGCTCACGGCACGTGAAACTCGCAAAGGGAAGTCGCGCTGTCACTTGAGGAGAATGCAACGCGGGCCCAAGCGGGTGACGAGGCCAGGTGCGGCAGCCGTAGACAGAGCCGGACACGGGGCGGGTGGGTGGCTGTCTTACCCGGCTGCAGGAAGCTGGGATCTGCGGTCACCTTCGCGCGGCCTCCGCGCGCTGGCCGTAGTGCTGGCGACCAACACGCGCTCCGGATCTGTTTACCAACTCGCCCGCGCCCGGGGAGGCCCAGCGCCAGCTAGCCCCGCCTCCGCGGCACTCCCATTGGCTGCGCAGCTGTCGCCGGCCGAACGCCGAGCGGCGCCGGGGAGCGTGCTCGGCCCGTGCTCCCCACCCGCAACCAATCGGGACTGAGGGCAGAGTGAAAGGAACCAATGGGAGACTGCTCAGAAGGCAGGGCCCCTCCCTCTCTGCCCTACCTTGGCTCCCCGCTGCCCTTTCCCCTGGTTGGAAACTCCGGGCTGGAGGATCTTCTGTGGGACGGGTGCTCTCCACGCGTGCGCCCTGAGCACGGGCCCTTTTCGGAGCTTGGGCGGTGTTCGCGGCGGCCATGGTGTGCCGCGTGCTGGTCACTTGCCTGCTGGTGCTCGCCGGGCCTCCGAGCGGGTCTAGCCAGGAACTGAGGCTGTAGGGGAGCAGGCAGGACTGCAGAGGATCCTGCTGCTCTGAGGACCGGGCGAGGCCCGCTCTCTAGCCCACCGCAATTCCCAGTTTCCACGAAAAGCCGAGGGCAGGGCGCGGCGTCCCGGGCCCTCCTTTATCCTGTTTGGTGCTGCGGCTGCCAGTGTTTGCAGTACGTGGGCGCCATCCTCCAGGGCGTTGGGGGCTCGGGGCAGAGGCGTCCGTGCTCGCCGGCAAGCCTATTGGGACTGGGAGTAGGACTCTCGCTGACCGCAGGAGACCTGCGCCCGCTGGGGACGCGCACCTGTCACCCGCCGGCTCCGTCAGCAGGTGCAGTGCTGCCCTCCACCCCCACCCCACCCCACCCCACCCCCCAGGAGGGACTCCCCGCCACGGGGCTCCTCGTTGAGAAGGAAAGTTCCAGCAGAGATCTGGCGGTGTTCGCTGGGATGATTCTCAGACACCGGCCTGCAGCTCAGCTGTTTGTGGTTCTCATAGAAAGAACAAGCACAGGCCGGCGCCGTGGCTCACTAGGCTAATCCTCCGCCTGCGGCGCCGGTACCCCAGGTTCTAGTCCCGGCTGGGGCAACGGATTCTGTCCCGGTTGCTCCTCTTCCAGTCCAGCTCTCTGCTGTGGCCCGGGAGTGCAGTGGAGGATGGCCCAGGTCCTTGGGTCCGGCACCCCATGGGAGACCAGGAGGAAGCACCTGGATCCTGGCTTCGGATCGTTTCAGCGTGCCAGCCGCAGAGCACTGGCCATAGCGGCCATTTGAGGGGTGAACCAAAGGAAAGAAGACCTCTCTCTCTCTCTCTCTCTCTCTCTCTGTCTGTCTAACTCTGCCTGTCAAAAAAGAAAAGGAAGAACAAGGACAGTTGGATGAACTTTTCATAAAATTCAAGCCAAACACTGGCCCTGTACTGAGACGTCTCCTTTAATAATAATCATTACAGCACCTGGAAAATTTCAGTTAGCTGTTCTATGTTGATGACTACATGTGGAGGGGGTGGGGTGGCGGTGGTAATAATGTATCACAATGACATCCAGAAGGGAGCCTGACTTCCCAGTTCCTCCTGACCACCTGGAGCTTGACTTCCCGGAGTCTGATCTGGGTTTGTTAGTGTAGTGAGGGTGAACGGAACTGGCAGCCCTGTAGCAGGCTTCCACAACACCGCGTTCTTAGAAAAGACCAAGGGCGTGTAGTGCTTCCTCCTACACTGCCTGCACCCCTCCAGCGGGCCCGTGGGGAAGTGGGGTCCCGGCCCCTTCTTTTTTATTTATTTTTTTTTATTTATTTTTTTGACAGGCAGAGTGGACAGTGAGAGAAAGAGATAGAGAGAAAGGTCTTCTTTGCCGTTGGTTCACCCTCCAATGGCCGCCGCGGCGGGCGCGCTGCGGCCGGCGCACCGCGCTGATCCGATGGCAGGAGCCAGGTACTTATCCTGGTCTCCCATGGGGTGCAGGGCCCAAGCACCTGGGCCATCCTCCACTGCACTCCCTGGCCACAGCAGAGAGCTGGCCTGGAAGAGGGGCAACCGGGACAGAATCCGGCGCCCCAACCGGGACTAGAACCCGGTGTGCCGGCGCCGCTAGGCTGAGGATTAGCCTAGTGAGCCGTGGCGCCGGCCCGGCCCCTTTTTGTGTATTACAAACTGCACCCACCCACCCCCCCCCCCCCAGGCTGCAGCTGCGTGAGGGTG
This sequence comes from Oryctolagus cuniculus, assembly GCF_964237555.1. Lineage (NCBI taxonomy): Eukaryota > Metazoa > Chordata > Mammalia > Lagomorpha > Leporidae > Oryctolagus > Oryctolagus cuniculus. The sequence goes on from NC_091444.1 coordinate 67,533,659, forward strand.
GGATTTTGAACAGCTCCTGCTTCTACTGCTGCAAATGGGAGACCAGGAGGAAGCCCCTGGCTCCTGGCTTCAGATCGGCGGGCCGTAGCGGCCATTTCGGGGGTGAACCAACGGAAAGGAAGACCTTTCTCTCTGTCTCTCTGTCTCACTGTCTAACTTTATCTGTCAAATAAATAAAAAAGAAAAGGATCCTTACATTTTACAAATACACAATTATTTTCAGAATAATCTGATATGTAGGATTATCTTTAAAATATTACAGGGCTGGAGAAATGAATGTATCATGAGTTAATAACAGTGGAAGGGGAATGATGGGCATGTTGGAGTTCACTATATTATTCCCTACATATGTTGTAGTTCTCCATAATAAAAAGATCTTTAAAAAAAAAAAAAAAGCTGCAGGGGCCTCTGCCTGTGGTACCAAAATTCCATATGGGTGCCGGTTTATGTCCTGTCTGCTCCTCTTCTGATCCAGTTTTCTGCTATAGTCTGGCAAAGCATTAGAAGGTCGCCCAAGTGTTTGGGCCCCTGCATCCACATTGGAGACCCAGAGGAAGCTCCTGGCTCCTGACTTCGGATCGACTCAGCTCCCGCCATTGAGGACATCTGGGGAATGAACCAGCAGCTTGAAGACTTCTCTCGCTGCCTCTCTCTGTAACCCTACCTCTCAAATAAATAAATAAAATCTTAAAAAAAAAAGCTGCGAAGAAAGTACAGATTACAGATAACATCAATAATACGTTCAGGTGAATAATAAGAAACTGAGTAACAATCATTATACTTCGTCAGCCTCACTACAAGGTAAGAACAAGGACAGATGTAACTATAGCTGATAAGAAAACAGCCACAGAATCAGCAAGGAAACCTCTTTCAGAAACCTGATTTCATTCACCGTTAACTTATTCAAGTGTCTACAGTGCCTTAAGACATTAGTTAATGATCATAGGATGCCATCTTAATTAACAAGACATTTTTTCAAATGTATCTTAAAACTTCAACTGTGTGTCTCTTTCCCACTGGACATCATATATTAATACAATAATAAGCATTATACACAATCAAACAAATGTGTAGGTACACTTGCATAGATGGGAGGACATATGTGTTCTCCCAGTAGCCAAGGTGGCCATGCCTGGGGCTCCCAGATGAGAACATGGGATCCCATGATCTCCCTCTGACCTCCAAACTCCTTTAGTAACAGAGGCAGCAGACACACATATATGTCCTCCCCCTCAGCTGAATCATCCTCAGGCACATCACAAGCCTGCTGAAATAACTTTCACTCATCGCCCTCATCCTCATTTACGCTCCCATTCTCAGCAAGACTGCAGGAAGAATCTCTCGTACTCATTGTCCACCTTTTTTCTCCCATTCTACCTAAACCATTATAGGTAGGCTTTGCAAACACACGCGTCTCTGAAACTGCTCACCAGCGTCCTTCCTGTTGCCGAATCAAACGGTCAGTTCTAGGATCTCATCTGAAATTATCAGCTGCATTTGACACAGTGGATTAATCCCTCCTTCTTCCTCTTGCGCTGCCTGGGATGATAATTTACATCCTGTAACATCCTACGTTGGATTAACACTAACTTAATCTCGGGAATATATAAAAACTTTGCTCCTGTGTAGCTCCATTCTCCACTCTGTTTTCTGCTGTTCTTGTCATTTGAATTACATTTTTAGTCATTTTACAGACTTAACTACAGTTTATAAATATTGCTTATACAGTTGATTTTTAAATCAGACAGGAGGAAAACATTTTCATTTTTACTCCCTTTTAAAATTTACCTGTGTACTTTCCTTTACCAATGTTCTTTGTGTGGATTTTAGTTACTGTCTCCTGGCTTTTTATTTTGTTTCAATCCAAAGGACAACCTTTATTTCTTACAGGGAACACCTGCTAGTGATTACTTCCCTTAGCTTTTGTTTATCTGCAAATGTCTTTCTGTTTTGTTTTGTTTTTTTTTTTTGTTCACTTTTTGATAATTGTATGTATTTTATGGGCTGTGATGTGATGGTTCAATACACAGATGCAATGAGTAATGATCAGATCAGGGTAATTGGCATATGTACCACCTCTGACTTTTATCATTTCTTTATGATTAGAACACTCAAAATCCTCTCTATTAGCTATTTTGAAATATACAACTAATTGTTCTCAACCATAGTTACCCTACCGAGAAAAAACATTTTAGTTCTTAACATGTAGTAATTGTGTGGGTCAGTGAGACGGTTCAATACATGTATACAATGTTTAATGATCAAATCAGGGTAATTGGCATGTGTCACCTGAGACATATCCTTACTTTGTGTTGGAAATATTTGAAATAATTTCTACTTGCTACTTTGAAATAGTGAATTAGTTATTGTCAATCCTAACTATCCTACTGTGTTATAGAACATAAAAAATTATGCCTTGTCTCCAACTGCATCCCTGTCCCATTAACTTTCTTCTCTCCATCTTGCTCTTACCCTCACCCTTCCCACACTCTAGTAATCACTGCTCATCTCTGCTTCTTTGAGATCAACTTTTAAGCTTCCACATATAAGTGAGATCATGCAGAATTTGTCTTTCTGTGCCTGACTTAATTCACTTAACAGTGTTCTCCAGTTCCATTCATGGTACTGCACATGAGAGGATTTCATTTTATACAGCCAAATAATATTCTACTGCGTATATCCACCACATTTGCTTTATCCATTCAACTATGATTGGACATCTACGTTGATTCCATATGTTGACTGTTGTGCTGCTATCTCTTCAACATACTGACTTCAAGCGAATATTTTCATTTCTGAAGACAGTTTTGCTAGATATAGTATACTTAGTAGACCAGTTATTTTTTTCTTTACATCAAATATCTCATGTCACATTTTCTAGCATCCATAGCTTCTTACTGATGAGAAATCAGGTGTGAATTATATTGAGGATCCTATTACACGATTTGCTTTTTTCCTGCTATTTTCTAGATTTTCTCTTTGCCTTTGGCATTGGACAGTTTGATAATCATTCATCTAGGTATGAATCTACCTGAGTTTCTCCTATTTCAAGTCCAGTGTGCTTCTTGGACATGCGGATTAATGCTTTCATCAAAATTGAAAAGTTCTCTGTCATTATTCAAATACCATGTTCTCTTTTCTTTCTCCTTCTGGGACTCCCATTAGATGTATGATTGTATGTTTAAAGATATCTTACATGTCTCTAAGACTATTTATTTTACTTTATTCTCTTCCCTTTCCGTTCCTCAAACTGGATAATCTCAAACAACCTATTTTCAGTTTTTCTTATTCTTTCTCCAGGTTCCTCAAATGAGCTGTTTAGCTCCACTACTGAATTTTTTATTTCAGTTACTATATTTTCAACTCCAAAACATCTCTTTATATTGATGTTTCTATTTTCATACTTTTGTTCTTTAAAAAAAAAAGATTTACTTTATTTGAAAGGCAGTGGCTGGCGCTGCAGCTCACTAGGCTAATCCTCCGCCTGCGGCGCCAGCACCCAGGTTCTAGTCCCAGTTGGGGTGCCAGTTCTGCCTTGGTTGCTCCTCTTCCAGTCCAGCTGTGGCCCAGGAGGGCAGTGGAGGATGGCCCAAGTGCTTGGGCCCTGCACCCGCATGGGAGACCAGGAGGAAACACCTGGCTCCTGGCTTCAGATCGGCGCAGCGCCCGGCCGTGGCAGCCATTTGAGGGGTGAACCAACGGAAGGAAGACCTTTCTCCCTGTCTCTCTCAGTGTCTAACTCTGCCTGTCAAAAAATAAATAAATAAATAAATAAAAGGAAAGGCAATTACAGAGAGAGGGGGAAAGATAGAGACTGAGAGATCTTCCATCCATTGGTTCACTCCCCAAATGCCATAAGGGCTGGAGCTGGACCAGCCCAAAGCCAGGAGCCAGGAGCTTCTTCCAGGTCTCCCACATGGGTGCAGGGGCCCAAGGACTTGGGCCATCTTCTCCTGCTTTCCCAGGCCATAGCAGAGAGTTGGATGGGAAGTGGAGCAGCCGGGTCTCGAACCAGCACCCATATGGGATGCCCGTGCTTCAGGCCAGGGCATTAACCCACTATGCCACAGTGCCAGCCCCTCTAAGTTTTTCTTGACAATTGTCCAATGAATGGTCTTAAGTCAGCTGAAATACAAACAGCCTTGCAAGTGGAGTTTCCCAGGAAACTACCAGACAGGTAAAATTGTGATAGTTCTCCAAGAATGAGGCTTTCAAAGATTTCCAGCTCCATCTGCTATCTCAGGTGGCAGCCAGGCTACATCAAGAATATAGACTTATTTTTGAAGGCTACCAATAGCTGGAGACTAGGAGGTAAGCTAGGGCAAGTTAAAAACACTACAAAGTGGAGTGGGCATTTGTCACAGTGGTTGAGTTGCTTCAAGGGAAGTTTGCATTCCCAAATTAAAGCCCTTGGTTCTTGTCCCAGATACTCCACTTCCAATCAAGCTTCCTGCTAATGCACACACTGGGAATACTTTAATCACTAAAATCCACACAGAAGACAGGGACTGAGTTCTTGGCCCCCAATTTCAGCGGGCATAACCCTGGCTGTTGCAAACATTTGTTGAGTAAACTAGCTGTTGAAAGATCTCTCCCGGGGCCAGCGCTGTAGCATAGCAGGTAAAGCTTCTGACTTCAGTACTGGCATCCCATATGGGCACCCATTCGAGTACCAGCTGCTCCACTTTCAATCCAGCTCTCTGTTATGGCCTGGGAAAGCAGTATAAGATGGCCCAAGTCCTTGGGCCCCTGCACCCAAGTGAGAAACTTGGAAGAAGCTCCTGGATCCTGGCTAAAGATCAGCTCAGCTCCAGCCATTTCGGCCAACTGGGGAGTGAACCAACGGATGGAAGACCTCTGTGTGTGTGTGTGTAAAACTCTTTCAAATAAATAGATAAATCTTTTTTTTTTTTAAAAAAAGAGCTCTCCCTCTCTTCCTTTCAAATAAAAATAAGTTTAAAAAAAAAACACTACCAAGCTCACTGTTTTCATTGAAATTCAGCTGTTTTTCTCTAGTGAACTCTCCCAACACTGCTGCAAGCCTGTGGTTAGTTTGCAGAGTTCTGGAAAAAAGTTTACTCTGTTTTTGCCAGTTTTCTCATTGCTTTTGTGAAAGAAATGTCAGAGGTCTTTACGCTGCCATTTGTGCTGGCGTCACCAGTTCCTTCTTGAAACTCAGTTTCTGGAACATTATACTGCCCTGCTTCTCCTTCTCAAAGCCAGTCATGTTTGCCATTGCTCAGACCCAAAAAGCCTCAGCATCCGTCCTCCTTGTTTATGGTTTCTCTCATACCTTGCATCAAATCCGCGGACACAGTTCTGCCCCTTATTTTCCTAATAGTTTCTGAGTCAGCGATGTATAACTCAGCATCACTAGCACCCTACGCCAAGTGACCATCCCCCACCACCAGAACTGTTTCAGGAGCCAATGAATTGGTTTTCTGTTTCCACACATCTCCCTACAGTGATGGCTGGTTGGTTTTAAAGCAACAGATCATGCCATGGTTGAATTCAAGCCCTTTTGTTGGCTTCCCTTCTCAGAGTAAAATCCAGGGGCCAATGTCATGGTGCAGAGAGTTAAGCTGGTGTATGGCATACTGTACAGGTGCTGGTTCTAGTCCCAGTTGCTCCACTTCCAATCCTGCTCCCTGCTAATGCACCTGGAAGGTAGCAGAAGATGGTGCAAGTGCCTGGGCCCCTGCACCCATGTGGGAGACTCAGATGGAGTTTCAGGAGCCTGGCTTTGGCATGTTCAGGCCATTGTGGCTATTTGGGGAGTGAATCACTGGATGGAAGAGTCTCTCTCCCTCTCTCTCTGTAATTCTGCCTTTCAAATAAATAAATAATTTTTAAAAAAGAATAAAATCCAAAATCTGTGCACTGCCCTACAACACTCAGCACAACCTTACCTCCAGCTGTATCTCAGATTTTCTTGTCAATGCCCTCTCCTCTCCTCTCTCTAAAGGCCTCCTTGTGGCTCTGTTCTGGCTGAGAACAGTCCAGGCTCTGAGGCTTTGTACTTGCTCATTCCCTCTGCCTGGAATACTCTCCCCACAGATATCTCCCTGGCTCTCAGGCATGTGACACAGGCTTCTCCCACAATGCTACATGAGCCTCTCTCTGATCATCCTACTTGTGTAGGACCCATCCTGCTTCTTTATCTTGTAGAAATGGGACTCCCTCTTCCCTCACCTTACTTTATTTTTCCTCCTATTATTTTTATTATCTAACATAATATCTATTTGCCTATTATCTGTCTTCCAATTGGACTATAAATTCCACAAGGGCAAACATTTTTTCTTTGGGGGACCACTATATCCCCAGCACCTGGAAGAGTCCATGATCAATAGTAAGAGGTAGATAAATACCTCATGGTTAAGAGCATGGGCCCTGAAGCCAGTCTGTTTGAGTTAGAATCCTAGCTCTGTTACTTACAGAGTAATCTGTGATCCTGGGCTACTTAGGTTTTCTGTGCCTCAGTTTTGTCCCCTGTAGGCTAGGGATAATACTAGTACCTGTGTGTAGCAGGGTTGTTGAAGATGAAGTAAATTAGCATATGCCAACTACTTAATATGGTGCCTGCCACATAGAACATTTATCTAATTCTAGCTATTATTTTTGCATATATATGAATGATAAATATCCAATGATAAAGTCACAAGCCTCGTTCTTGGAGAACTATCACGATTTTACCTGTCTGGTAGTTTCCTGGGAAACTCCACTTGCAAGGCTGTTTGTATTTCAGCTGACTTAAGACCATTCATTGGACAATTGTCAAGGAAAACTTAGAGGGGCTGGCGCTGTGGCACAGTGGGTTAATGCCCTGGCCTGAAGCACGGGCATCCCATATGGGTGCTGGATATATATGAATGATAAATACATATCATGTGTTCAGTAAGATTTCTTAAAATATCCAAATGACAGGACTCTATTTTCTATTATTTTATCTAATTTATTAGCTACATTCATTCTTCAAGAGCTGTCACCTTGAAGTTACTGACCCATAGATAGGGAGTACACGAGGTTCTCATACTTTACACATCAAAAGTCAACTAGCTTACTGTTAAAAATTCATCTTTTGTTTCTAAAACTTAGAAAATCTATTTGTATACTGGTTCCAACCATTTTTTTTTTTTGACAGGCAGAGTTAGACAGTGAGAGAGAGAGAGAGAGAGAAAGGTCTTCCTTCCATTGGTTCACCCCCAAATGGCCGTTATGGCCAGTGCGCTGCGGCGATCTGAAGCCAGGAGCCAGGTGTTTCCTCCTGGTCTCCCACGCGGGTGCAGGGCCCAAGCACTTGGGCCATCCTCCACTGCCTTCCCAGGCCACAGCAGAGAGCTGGACTAGAAGAGGAGCAACCAGGACAGAACCGGCACCCCAACCGGGACTAGAACCCAGAGTGCTGGTGCCACAGGCGGAGGATTAGCCTAATGAGCCACGGCGCTGGCCTCAACCATTTCTTTCTTTCTTTCCTTTTTTTTTTGTTTTGTTTTGTTTTGTTTTGTTTTTATTTTTTGACAGGCAGAGTGGACAGTGAGAGAGAGAGACAGAGAGAAAGGGCTTCCTTTGCCGTTGGTTCACCCTCCAATGGCCGCCACGTTGCGGCCGGCGCACCGCGCTGATCCGATGGCAGGAGCCAGGTGTTTCTCCTGGTCTCCCATGGGGTGCAGGGCAGAAGTACTTGGGCCATCCTCCACTGCACTCCCTGGCCACAGCAGAGAGCTGGCCTGGAAGAGGGGCAACCGGGACAGAATCCAGTGCCCCGACCAGGACTAGAACCCAGTGTGCTGGTGCTGCAAGACGGAGGATTAGCCTAGTGAGCTGCGGTGCTGGCCTAACCACTTCTTTTTAACATTCGATTTGGAAGTGGAACAGCTTAATTTTCTGTATAGGAAGTTAATTAGTCACAGTTTTCCAACCTGGAGAAATAATCCTGAGGCACATTTGCAAGATTCTAATTTTCCATGTTCCACATACCTACCTGTGTCCAACACTGGATTTCTTTTTGAGTCCTGGGTCATTTGGGGTATTAACGAAACACACGGCTAAGAACAAAAACAAGTTCAGCTGGTGTGGCGGCCCAAATCACCAGCACAGGCAGCGCTCTCCCCAAGCAGGGAGATGTCTGAGCAACTGAGTGACAGCAGGGATACCTGCTCTCCCTGGCTACCTGTGTGCCCAATCCAGAGACTCTCAGACAGCTCTGGCATTGCAGGAAAGCAATTGTTTAAAATATCTGTATTCACTGAATGTGAGAAAGTAATAATGCATTAGCAGGAAACTGGACAGGAAGCAGAGCAGCTGGGACATGAACTGGTGCTCAGATGGGATGCCTGGTCCCAGGTGACAGCTTTACCTGCTATGCCACAATGCCAGCCCCCTGGTACTGCTTTAAATATACAAATTTCCCATTATCTTTCACAAACCACTACTCGATAAATGCTAAATTGGGTGATTTATGCTTGGGTTCCATCTTCCCCTAAAACTGTGTCTTAATTTTAGAAATCTTTGAGAATGTTAAGTAACTGATTTCAACTTTTCTCTGGGTAATACAATTAATTAATTATTTTAAAATCTCTTTTAAAAGTTTTGCAAGAAAAGTCTTCCCCACTGCCCAGCCACAGTGTTCCACACACCCACACCCTCCCATATGGAAAAGCACCCTGCTATCAAGACTCCCGTCTCCTTTCAAAGGTTTTTTTATTTGTACACAAGCAAATAAACCTACGCTGATATTTCATACAAAAGGTCACCCTTTGCGCTCTGTTATACCTTTGATATTTAACAGTGGGGCTCAAAGCTGTTTCCAGATAAGCACACCGGTAGCGTCTTAGCCTGTTTTTCAGTGTTGTATTATGTGAACGAACCTTAATTTAGGTACCCGTCTCATCACTGTTTCTATTCTTCCGCAGTGCTACAGTGAATAATCCCTGTCTATTTTCAAAGTGTGATGATCTTGGCCCGAGGCCCAGCTGGTAGGCTGAGCACGGTGTCCATCAAAGCCCAAATGTTCCTGTGGTGTTCAGAACCTGAGACTCATGACTCACAGGCTCCAAGGTTAGTCACTGCCACCCCGCAGCACTCAGCGGGGAAAACGCGACACCCATCACGTCTGGAGCCACAGAAGCACCCCATAGCAGGCCACAATCCAAGAAATCACCAGACTGAGTAAAAACCCCATCCAACCCTGCCAAGACACAGACTGAAAGAAATTCCCAACCCTATGGAAATAAGGCAAGACTAATTACTGTAATTAGCCGCCTGCACAATTAGAAGTGACTCAGCATATTACACAAGAGGCCCGCCTGGCCCCTTAGCAAGGCCTCTGCCACTTTCTCTCCCTCCTCAGCCCATGCCCTGCCTTCTCAGTTGAGTATGGTTTTTCTGATTCAGGCTCATTTCTTTTCAACACAATGTCACATGTGGACAGTAGGGACAGCAGCCAAACTGCCATAATCACCAACTTGTAGTATAAACTGAGATCTAATCCATCTACAGTAGAAGGCACTGATCTGAAGTCTATAGCTCAGACATTTTTATAAAAGAAAATATCATGGAACCAACACCGCAATCAAAATATGGGACAATTTTCTTCCTCCAGAAGTCCCTTTATGTCCCTGTTTCCCATCCTCCTCACCCTTCCCCCAACCATACAAACCCCACACTCCCGCCCCAGGAGGCTGATTCTGATTTCAGTGAGGGAAAATAACTGATTATCTGCTGCGAAGTAGGAAGCAGCAACTGAACTACAAAGAGCCTTCTCAGGTCCTAAAGTTCTCTAGTGTGTGTGTGGTGGGGGGAATCTACCTCACTTGCTGAATCTATATTTTACTTTCTTCTCCCTTGGATGATCACTGGATACTTTAAAAAAAAAAAAAAAACTTACATGCATTTGCAGTAATTTCCAGATTTGGTCCCAAAGTTTGTAAACTAGAGAAGCAGCAAAAAAACTAGGGTTGAAAACCATGAGCTGAGCCTAACTCTGGGTCCGTCTCTCAGTCCACTTCTTTATGAGCTAAGATGGGACTTCAAAAAAGGACATGAAAAAGTGGAATTAAAAGAGAATTTTGGGAGCCGCCTGCAGTACCAGCATCCCATATGGGTGTTGGTTGGAGTTCTGGCTGCTCCACTTCTGATCCAGCTCTCTGCTATGGCCTGGAAAAGCAGTGGAAGATGGCCCAAGTGCTTGGGCCCCTGCACACACATGGGAGACCTGGAAGAGGCTCCTGGCCCCTGGCTTTGGATCAACCCAGCTCTGGCTGTTGCAGCCATCTGGGGAGTGAACCAGAGGATGGAAGACCTCTCTCTCTCTCTGCCTCAGCCTCTAACTTTGCCTTTCAAATAAATCTTTAAAAAAGAGCGAGAGAAACAGAATTTTAGTGCAAAAAAATTTTGAAATAGTCTATCTGGGTACAGAACCGGGGTTCAGAGAGCCAGGTTGTGGTGGAGAGTTTAGAAAAGAGATGTTATGGCTGCAAAATGGAGAGTGAGATTCGGTTCCGCTGTCTCTGTGGTCAGGAAAGGCCAACAAGGCAAGGCGAGAGTGACTGCAAGGAAAAGATTTTTTAGCTAAAGGTGAGTCTGGACCAAGGACACAGATTTTGCCAATGAGCAGGGAAGATAAAAGTTCACATGACTGCTGGTAAAAGAGCACACACAGGCCCGGCTCCCTGGGGGAGAAATGGGCAACTCACCAAAGACTGCAAAGTGGGAGTCCCCATGTTCAGGCAGAGCGAATGTCCCACTGGGGTTTGAGCTTTGGGTTTTTCTCTGTGCCAATGGGGAAGGGCTTATGGTAAGGCCAGATACAGACAGGTGTTGCTGTCCCAAGAACCCCAGGAGCAAGCCTGCGGCCTGGGAAGTGTACACAAGAGGACACCCGCAGAAGGCGGGCCAGCTGAGCGGGCCATCTCCCCACTTCCTGCTGCTGCGTGCCCAGGCAAGCACGGAAGACAGTTCTGTGACAAGAGGAAACCCCAAGCCACCTCTTAGGCAGAGTCCCTTGGATGATGAGTGACTTGGGAGCCCAGGCCTGGGGGGTAGGGGTGAGGCCCTGGACCACCCATAGAGAACAGCCTTGGCCACGCTCAGAGTCATGGAAGGGGAGCTGTGCTCCCTGAGGAGCCACCACCTTCACCTGTGAAAGTCAGACCCACCCCACTCTCTAATTCGGACCCTGTGAATAATAAAGACTTGGGGGAGCCCCAGCGAGGACCTGATAAACTTCCCACTAGTCAGCCAAACGAGATAAAGTCAGTTTTCCTTATGTGAACTTTCAGCAAAAGAGCAGGGGAGGGCCTTGCTCCCCCGGGTGAAATAAACTGTCCCTGGAAGAGAGTAAGAAGCATAAAAAGTAACGATGCTATCACCTTGTGCCCGACTTGGTTCCCCCTGCTTCCTTGGATAGGATCTAAACGTTGAGATTTCCTTTTTTGGGGGTAACATTTCCTGCCGCAGCAGCAACTGTGAGAGCTTATGCCCTGAGTCAGCCAGGCTGCCGCCCTTCTCAGCTCCCCCGGGGCTGCCCACCTCCCAGGCTTTCCTCCCATTGCCCCCTGCCTCTAGCACCCTCCTTCCTCAGCAGGGATCAGGCGTACTTTTTTTTTTTTTAAGATTTATTTATTTTAAAGTCAGAGTTACAGAGAGGGACAGAGAGAGATCTTGTCTCTGCTGGTTCACTCCCCAAATGGACACAATGGCCAGGAGTGGGCCAGACCAAAGCCAGGAACCAGGAGCTTCCTCCCGGTCTCCCACACAGGTGCAGGGGCCCAGGTACTTGAAGCACTGGGGCCCATATGGGATGCGGGCACTGCAGGTGGAGGCTTAGCCATCTATGCCACAGCACCAGCCCCATGTGTTCTTTAAGTGTTACTTGCTACAGGAGTCCTCTCTGATCACTGGCCAAAAGTAATTGTAGCTCTCCCTCCCTTTATGCTTTTTGTTTGAGAATATGTGTGCCCCTTTGTCACTCACAACTGATATTGCATTGCCCACTGTGATTGGTGCTGGGGTGGTCCCTTGAGAATGAAGTCCAGGACATCGGTGCACCTGCTCTGGCAAGCCTAGTGACTCTTCTCCCAGACTAGTTGCAGCGTGAGTAGCCGTTCACAGCTGTCTTACAACCCTGAGCGAGCCAGCTGGAAAGGGAAATCTGACTCAAAAAGGGCAGGGCAGGGAGAATCATGAAGAAACAGAGCCAGGGCCCTGATGAAAACATCTCAGAAGCCTGCCATAATATTTCACTTGTCAGCCACGTGACCCAGAAAATACTCTGCATGGTTCTTGCAAGCAAAGGCATCCTGACCTGTGGACTCACTGTGGGTTCACAGACACACACACACTCAGGATCTGAATCTTATTAGAAGGGGAAAACACACCACTACAGTTCCTGGGATGGTCACATCACTTCATTGTTACAAAATAACACACTTTAAAACTTTTAGCAATAATTACCAAGACACAGAATCGGTGTCTTTTGATAATTTTTTTTTCTGTGTTAACAGCAACTGTGTAAGCTTAGCCTGAATTCTTGAGTCTATCTCTGACTCTGACAAGTGGCAATAAATTGTGAAAGTCTTTTCCCATTTAAAAAATTGATGTATCAGGGCCAGTGCCATGGCACAGTAGGTTAATCCTCTGCCTGCAGCGCTGGCATCCCATATGGGCGCCAGTTCTAGTCCCGGCTGCTCCTCTTCCAATCCAGCTCTCTGCTATGGCCTGGGAAAGTAGTGGAAGATGGCCCAAGTCCTTGGGCCCCTGCACTGATGTGGGAGACGAGGAAGAAATGCCTGGCTCCTGCCTTTGGATCAGCACAGCTCTGGCCATTGCAGCCATTTGGGGAGTGAACCAACGGAAGGAAGACCTTTCTGTCTCCCTCTCACTGTCTATAACTCTAACTCTCAAATAAAATAATAAAATCTTTTAAAAAATTAATGTATCATTTGCGAGCCTTTCTGAGTATTTAAGGTAATAACATCAGCTTTTATCTTAGTGTACATTTCATATCTTTAATGATTTCCGGGCAGGTGAAGTGGGGTCTGAGCTACTGGAAGGTGACACTGGCTTTTCCTTGCCTGGTTCCGTGCCTTGACCTTATTTACAACTTCAAGACTTTCCAACCTGTTTGTTCACTTGCTTCCTTGGCAAGCGCCACTGGATCTTTCCTCTAGGGGCTTAGCTCCTCGTGAGCTGGGGCCATGTCTTGCACCTCTTTCATAATCCAGGCCACGTGGAGGACCGATCTTCCCAAGGGTGGGTGGACAGCTTGCGGAAATTTCCACAGCAGCTGCCCAGCCCCAGCCCCCCACCCCCAACCTAGGACCTGGCTGGCGTGTCCCAGCAGCCCAAGGACACAGCGCCTGGCTCTGGGTCAGGCTGTAGGTCTATTTATGACTTTTTATCTCAAGGCTTGCACTTGGCACTTTGCACATGGGAAACCTCCGTGTGTCCTGCTCCTGTCCTCAGCAGTGAAGTCACACACAGGCGTCTTTACAGAGAATAGCAGGACGGGGTGGGGATGAGGGTAGGGGTGACACCTGCCCCTCCTCCACAGCTGCCCCCATGGTCCCGATGTCGCCCAGTCTTTGGTTCATTCTTCTGGTTGGGGCCTGAATCTGGGTGGCCACAAAGAAAACCTCCTGACCTCAGGTTAAATACATTTATGACTGGAGTTTATGAATTGGTTGATTTCCTACAGGTCTTTCTTTACTCAGGAAAACTTGTGCTCATGCCCACTGAGCTCAGCCCAACAGAAATAGTCACTGATTGACCCACAGGCCCCTGCGGGAGCAATGGACAAAAAGCTGAGCCCTTGGGGGGACCAGGAGCACCTGCTGCTGGATTGTAGAGGGGTTGGAGGGGTAGGGGGGCTCCCAGTTCCACCCCAGCAGAGCTGTCCCCTCTTCCTGGAAAGGGACGAAGACCTAGAGACTCGGGGACAGAGCAGAGCTCGGCTGTCATGCAGGTCCTTTGGGTGCATTAGATAATCTCTGGGCCTCAGAACTTTAACAAGCCAAATAGCTGACCTAGCTACCTAGTTCTTGATTTTATTTTATATTAACAGTGGTAATATTTGACCAATGGCATGCTATTAGGAAACTCTGTGTCAGCTGCAATCTGGCTAAGAGTAGTTCAAACCTCTGTTCTACACCCAGTGGAGGGCTAAAGTCCTCATCAGCTGGCCAGCTCCCGGAGGGAGGCCAGGGGGGAGGCAGAAGGGGCTGCCGCCCCGAGTTGGCCACATTCAGATTATGCAGTCTCACTATGTGTGGGCTGTCCCTGTCCTGGGCTGTGTCACCCCTCTGGGCAGTGGAGAGGATCCACTCCAGAGCTTCTGGTTAGCTATCGGCACCCCTACTCTCCAGAGATCCCCAGTTACCGTACCCAGGAGGGTGCTTGCAGCTCTCCCCTCAGCCTCCCACGCTTCTCCCTTGGCATTACCGCCAGAGCTCCGCGTTCCTGTCACTTTATTCTGCAGTCATTGATTTCTCCACCATTGCTCGTGCCAAGCTCAGCCGTCCACAAGTTGTGCAGCAAGAATTTCCATTCAGCAGGGTGGGCCTTCGTCCTGTCCCAGACACCAGCGGCTCTAAGTGGTCTTTTCTAGGCTGTGAAGATTAAAATACATTGTCTGCTAAATCCTTGCCCAAGTGACCATTCCATTTCCCAGAGAGCAAATGATAAAGCACCATTCAGTCTCTAATTCTGCACAACCTGGGCTATCTGTGAGGGGAGAGCAAGCAAGTGCTCACGGCCGTCTGGGGTCCAGGATAGTTTGACTCTGCACCGAGAATCTGGAAGGAGAATGCCAAGATATCTGAAGAAAAGTCAAACGTGACTGCTCTCCTAATCCTGGGTTAAAGGAAAGAGAGCTCCAGCAGAAGCTTACAAATTGCAAATCATCCCAGAGGTGAACAAGAGAAAAACAGGTCCACCACCAAGTGGAGGTAAATATCTCAGTTTTTTATCATTTTAGCAAAATGCCTGGGTCGGATGCTCTATGAAGAAGAGAGGTCTATTTAGCTCACAAGTGGGAGATGGCAGCTCCAAGAGCAGGCAGCCTCTTTGATTGGGCCCTGGTGCAGGTCCCATGGCAGATGTCACTTCAATGCCCATCACATGGCAGGCAGGAAACCAGAGAGGGCACAGGGCCACTCTTGCTTTTTCTCAACAACTTAGGCTCTCGGGAACTAACTGGTTCAAGGCTGCTACTGGCTATGAACAGACTACCATTGGGAACTAGCAGTGTACAGGGAAAAGAATACTGAGACTAGCCCAGGGGCCGGCACTGTGACACAATGTGTTAAGCCACCACCTGAAACCCTGGCATCTCATAGGAGCACTGGTTCGAGCCCCAGCTGCTCTACTTCCCATCCAGCTCCCTGCTAGTGTCCCCAGGAAAGCAGCAGGAGAAGGCCTGGGGCCCTTCTCTTTTTATTTTAAGATTTATACATTTACTTGAGAGGCAGAGTTACAGGGAGAAAGAGAGAGAGGTCTTCCATCCACTAGTTCACTCCCCAGATAGCCACAATGGCTGGAACTGAGCCGATCCAAAGCCAGGAGCTTCTTCTGGGTCTCCCATGTGGGTGCAGGGTTCCTAGGAATTGGGTCATCTTCTACTGCTTTCCCAGGTACATTAGCAGGGAGCTGGACTGGAAGTAAAGCACCTGGGACTAAAACTGGTGCCTCTGTGGGATGCCAACACTGCAGGCAGATGCTTAATATACTACACCACAGCAACAGCCCGCCTGGGGCCATTCTTGGGCTCCTGCTACCCACATGGAAGATCCAAATGAAATTCCTGGCTCCTGGCTTCATCCTGGCCCAGCCCCAGCTGTTGTGGCCATTTGGGGAGTAAACCAGTGAATGGAAGATGCATCTCTGTCTCTCCCTCTCTCTCTTCTTTTCAAATAAATAAATCTTTAATAGAGAGAGAGAATAGCCCAGCTACCTGGTTCTAGTGGTTTTGTGGTTTTGTTTACAAATCAGAGAGTGACTCATACTGGTAATTAAAGCACCAGACTGGTAAGAACTTATGTTAATCACGTGTTGCTATGGAGTGAGGAGAGCCTACTTCCCTGCAGCTAAATTCAGCGGTCATGAAGTGATTGCTTAGATTTTACAGCAATACTACTAGAGCTATAAAAACAGCTTTGTCATAATTATGCCTGTATGAACAATCTTTTTTATTATTAGCCACACCTAAGGCTTTCTAACCTCTGATCTTGTCTTTTCTCGCCTCTAAAAATTTAGTTCTTCTATCATGTATCTTGATTACGTGTGACTTCCTAACAATGCAGCCATCATATAGCGGAACAGAGTGGTGTAGTCCAACCAAATGGTATGCTCAAGTGCTGGGGCAAGGCAGGAGGCAAAGGAGCAGAATGGATAACGCTCTAGGACCAAGGCCAAACTGAAGACGGTTGGAACCCACACTGATGTATGTGCCCCAGGAGACAGGGAGAGATTGGAAGTGGACTCAGATTTCCATCTGATATAGGGAATAGCTTTCCTGCAGAGCGCTGGTGTACTGGGCTGCCGGAGCAGCACAGGGTGGTGGGGAAGGCTGGACCCCAGAGTGGAGCCCCTCTCGAGTGTCTGTTCTGTACTTTCTTCCCTGTGGCCCCAGACAAGCTACTTAGCTCTTCTAATCCTCGACCCTTCACTCATGCAGGGAGATGGAACTCTGTTCCTCTCAGTCCTGGCATAAGGACCAACTGAGACAATGCACAGCCAGTGTTTGTCCTAGTGCCTGGCCCACGACATGCTCTCTGCACACATTATGCATGAGGTGTCCTGCTTGCTCGTGGAGGCTGAGCTGTGTGGCAGGGTGTGCTGGCAGATCTGCACAGTCACGCCCGGGAGGTACCCCAGCGCACATGGCTGCATTGGGTCCATGGTTCCGATGGGCTGTGCTGATGCTAACAAGCTGGAAGTCAACTCGTGCAGGTCCTGCAGTCCAACCCGTTTGATGAATGCTGGAATAATGGGAGCTCAGCAGGTTCTTTGCCCAGGCTCTTCTCTGAGCCTTTAACAGACAATCCAGCACTGCAAATCTTCCATTGGCCACAGAGCAGTTTTTCATGGAATTGAGGGAAGAGAGTATTCTGAACGCAATGTGGAGAACGTTGAATTAGATGGCTTCTGAGAGTCTTTCTGATTCTAACATTGAGAAAGCCATGAATTTCAAATGCAATAATGTTTATAGCCACTGTTTATCACATACTTACTATGGGCCAGAACTGAATTAAGTGCTTTGGATACATAATGTCATGTTATCTTCACCAAAATCCTATGATATTACTATCTCTTCTTTATAGTTGAACAGAGACTCAGAGAGGTTAAGCAACTTGCCTGAAATCACACAGCTAGCACGTGATAAAACCAGGAATGTGACCGTGCCTTTCCTTTCAAAGACTTGCCTTTCTTAGCCTGTGTGTTAGCAGAAGGTGATTTTGTAGGTATGTGTATCATGAATTGATGCAACATGATAATAAGTATCTGGGGTTGGCACTGCAGTAAGGCAGAGAAAGCAGAGACCAGGAGCCAGGAGACCCAGAAGTTGAATCCTTATCTTGTGACTTGAGATCTCATGCCCTTTCTACTGAGCAGCACTGGCACCAGTTCAGCCATGCCAGGTTGCTAAATTTTTTAAGATTTATGTATTTGAGAGGCAGAGTTACTACAGACAGAAAGAGGGAGAGACAGAGAGAAAGGTCTTCCATTCCCAGAATCACTGCAATGGCCGGAGCTGCGCAGATCTGAAGCCAGGAGCCAGGAGCTTCTTCTGGGTCTCCTATGCAGGTACATGGCCCCAAGCACCTAGGCCATCTTCCACTGCTTTCCCAGGCCACAGCAGAGAGCTGGATTGGAAGAGGAGTAGCCGGGACATGAACTGGCTCCGATATGGGATGCTGGTGCCAGAGGCTTAGCCTACTATGCCACAGCACCGATCACGCCAGGTTGACTTAATGTTGTGGAGAGCAGTCATAGCCCGGCTCCAGGCTTCCACCTGGCCTAGCCCTTGCTGCTGCAGGCATTTGGAGAATGAACTAGTGGATGGAAGATCTTTCTCTTCCTGTGTCTGTCTCCCTGCCTTTCCCATAAAAAAGAAAAAGGGAAGAAACCAGAGAGCAACAGGAAGTGCACACAGTGACCGTAAGGCTTCGCTTCCACATCTAGAGCTGTCCGTGATCTCTCCTGATGATAAACAAGGCCCTCACTTTGAGTAAAACCTCACCTAAGCCTTGACTCTACCTTCCCCCAACACTGGACAGATGGGGAGGGAGCTGCCTGGGCTCCCTCTCTCTGTCACCAGCTGACTACCCCGGGACAAGGCACTCCAACCCCAGAGGCAATGGCAGCCAGGACCAATGCTTCCAGGTGACAGGGGAGACTTAGCAAGGTGGACCTGCAGGACACGGAGGTGATGCTCACTCGCAGGACCCTGTGATGTCAGGGGACTCCAGCCTGGCCTGTGTCAAGAAGCCCGATCCTCTCTCCTGACATGCCAGGCTTGCCCCTAAAGACCTGGCTTATTGTTCCATTTCCCCACTGCCACCTGCCAGGGACTCAGCAGAACTGGATGCCGCAGGGTGACCCGGGAATGTCTGCACCACACAGCTGCACAGGGACTTAAGGTGGAATCTGCTGCCCTCGTGTGGCCAGATTGTGACCGAGCTAACTGCAGGGGGCGGGGGAAGTGGCTGAAGGAAGCCTTTTGGGGACAGTGGTTCCTCCCGGTAAAACCTCACACAAGCTTTGTCTGGGGACCTCTCTCTCTCTCTCTCTCTTTTTTTTTTTTTTACAGGCAGAGTGGACAGTGAGAGAGAGAGAGAGAGAGAAAGGTCTTCCTTTGCCGTTGGTTCACCCTCCAATGGCCGCCGTGGCCAGCGCGTTGCGGCCGGTGCACCGCGCTCATCCGATGGCAGGAGCCAGGAGCCAGGTGCTTCTCCTGGTCTCCCATGGGGTGCAGGGCCCAAGCACTTGGGCCATCCTCCACTGCACTCCCGGGCCACAGCAGAGAGCTGGCCTGGAAGAGGGGCAACTGGGACAGAATCCGGCGCCCCGACCGGGACTAGAACCTGGTATGCCAGATCCGCAAGGCGGAGGATTAGCCTAGTGAGCCGCGGCGCCGGCCCTGGGGACCTCTTTATACAGAGGGCCTCAAAGACGTGTCGCATGGGTTAATTCAATATATCCCACATAGAAATTACAACTAAGAATTTCTGTTTTAAGTTATGTATCAGCAAGGGGGCCTTGTGGTCAGGACTCCCACATCCCACATGTGGGGGCCTGGGGTTGAGTCCAGCTTCCTGCCACTGCAGACCCTGGAAAGCAGCAGGTGATAGCTCAAGTGGTTGGGTCGCTGCCACCCACATGGGAACCTGGATTGAGCTCTGGTTTCTGGCTCTGGTTTCAACCCAGCTCTGGCTGTGTGGGCATTTAGGGAGTGAACCAGGGGATGGTTTGTCCATCTCTGCCTCTCAGGTTTTAAAAAATAATTTTAAAAATTGTGTACTAATTATTTTTTTAAAGATTTATTTACTTATTTGAAAGACAGAGTTACAGAGAAGCAGAGGCAGAGAGAGAGAGAGACAGAGAGAGAGAGAGAGAGAGAGAGAAAGGTTTTCTATTTGCTGGTTTACTTCCTAGAAGGCTGCAATCACTGGAGCTGGGCTGATCCGAAGTCAGGAGCCAGGAGCTTCCTCCTGGTCTCCCACATGGGTGCAGGGGCCCAAGGACTTAGGCCATCCTCTACTGCCCTCCCAGGCCATGGCAGAGAGCTGGATCAGAAGAGGAGCAGCTGGTGCCCATATGGGATGGCAGCACTGCAGGTGGCAGCTTCCCCCACTATGCCACAGTGCCAGACCTATTAATTACTTTAAAAATAATAAGCATGTCTTTAAAAATATTTATTCATTTATTATTCAGAAGGCAGAGTGACAGAGAGATTGGAAGAGAGAGTGAGTGAGAGAGAGACAGAGAAAGATTTTTCATCTGCTGTTTTGCCTTCTCCCCCAAAATATGCCCACAACAGCCAGGTCTGGGCCAGGCCAGAGTCAGCTGCCCAGAGCTCTATATAGATCTTCTATGTGGATAGCAGGGACCAAGTACTTGGGCCATAATCTGCTGCCTTCCCAGGTGCATTAGCAGGAAGTTGGATTAGAGGCAGAGCAGTGCTCTGATATGGGATTCTGGTGAGGCTTAATTCACTGCATCACAACACTGTCCCCAACAATAATCATGGCATGTTAGAATAATATAGTTTTGTGAAAATAGCTATATTTTTTATATTTATATTTTATTTTATTTAATGAACATAAATTTCCAAAGTACAGCTTATGGATTACAATAGCTTCCCCCCGCATAATGTCCCTCCCACCCACAACACTCCCCTCTCCCACTCCCTCTCCCCTTCCATTCACATCAAGATTAATTTTCAATTATCTTTATATACAGAAGATCAATTTAGCATATATTAAGTAAAGATTTCAACAGTTTGCACCCACACAGAAACACAAAGTGTAAAATACTATGAGTACTAGTTATAGCATTAAACACCTAAGAGTAATTGTGTATTAATTACAGAGTTCAACCAATAGTTTTAAGTAGAACATAAAAAATACTAAAAGGGTAAAGTATTAAGTTCTTTTTCTTTTTTGTTTGTTATATAGTTATTTTTTTATTTAATAAATGTGAATTTACAAAGTGCAACTTTTGTATTGTTGTGGCTTCCCCCCCCAACCTCCCTCCCTCCCATGGCCCTCCCCTCTCCCACTCCCTCTCCCATCCTGCCCTTCATCGAGTTTCATTTTCAATTACCTTCATATACTGAAGATCAACTTAGTATACACTAAGCAAGGATTTCAACAGGCTGCCCTCACACAACCGCACAAGGTATAGGGTATTGTTTGACTAGTAGTGTTGTTTTTAAGTTTCATAGTAAAACACATTAGGGACAGAGATCCTATGTGGGGAGCATGTACCCAGTGACTCCTGTTGATTTAACAATTGGCACTCTTATTTATGACGTCAGCAATCACCTGAGACTCTTGCTATGCGCTGTCTAGGCTATGGAAGCCCCTTAAGTTCACCGACTCTGAACTTGTTTAGTCAAGGCCGTATCACAGTGGAGGTTCCTTCCTCCCTTCAGAGAAAGGCGCCTCTCTCTTTGATGGCCTGTTCCTTCTGCTGGGGTCTTGTTCACCAGGATCTTTCATTTAGATTGTTTTTTGCCACCGTGTCATGGCTTTCCATGCCTGTGAGACTCTCAGGGACCTTTTAGCCAGATCTGAATGTCCCAAGGGTTGATTCTGAGGCAGGAGTGCTGCCATTCTATGAGTCTGCTGTGTGTCCTGTTTCCCCCGCAGGATCATTCTCTCCCTTTTAATTCTATCCTTCATTAGTGTCGCTCCCCCTCTTCGTGGAGGAACGACAGAGGACCCTGCACTGTTCTTTTGTCTGCTCGGCCCTCCCCGGGTTTGCTGCGGGTTCTTCCCAGGTTGGCTACCGACCCTTCCACCTCCGTGGAAGGGCGGTTCCCCCTGCCACTTTCCCCACTTCCACGGGGGAGCGGCACACCACCGGCCGGCTCTCTCGGGGGCTGCACAGGTGTTCCTTCAGATAGATGTTCCCCTTAGATGTTCCTGGTGCATGTTGTCTCTCTCCTCCTTTATAGTCCTCTTCCACCAATCCCAACCCTGCTACCCATACGCCGAGTACGCTGCTCTCCTCCAATCAGGAGCAGGATCAGCTCCTGCAGGTCATCACTCAAGTTGGCGAGAGGCAGCTGCGTAGAAGCTGTTTACTCCTCTCCCAGCGGCATATTGTGGGAGAGCAGATGCATAGAATAAGTCTTAATTCGAGTAACAGTCTAGTCCGAGTTGCTCCCCACAATTAGTTGCTTACACTGGTCTTATTTGTGAAATCTCATCAACACATACCCTATCTTTTTGATCAGTTGTGTATTTATACTTATCACTTTACCAAGTGCGTTGGCATTGGTACCTGCCTCTTTGGTAAGACTGAGTTGAAATCCCCTGGCACATTTCTAGTTCCACCATTGGAGGTAAGTCCGAGTGAGCATGTGCCAACCTATATATCTCCTCCCTCTCTTATTCCCACTCCTATGTTTAACAGAGATCACTTTTCTGTTCATTTTAAACGCATAAGAATGATTGTGCATTGATTACAGAGTTCAACCAATGGTTTTATGTAGAACAAACAGAGCAACAACAACAAAAAAAATACTAAAAGGAATAAAATAGTAAGTTGTTCCTCAACAGTCTAGACAAGGGCTGCTCATGTCATTGTCTCTCATAGTGTCCATTTCACTTCAATGGGTATCATTTTAGATGCTTGTTTAGTTGCCATTGATCAGGGAGAACATATGATATTTGTCCCTTTTGGACTGGCTTATTTCACTCAGCATGATGTTTTCCAGCTTCCTCCATTTTGTTGTAAATGCCCGGATTTCATTGTTTTTTACTGCTGTATAGTGTTCCATAGAGTACGTATCCCATAGTTTCTTTATCCAGTCATCCGTTGATGGACATTTAGGTTGATTCCATGTCTTAGCTATTGTGAATTGAGCTGCAACAAATATTGAGGTGCAAATGGCTCTTTTTTTCTCCCCTTTAATTGCATTTGGGTAAATTCCAAGGAGTGGGATGGCTGGGTCCTGTGGTAGTGCTACATTCAGGTTTCTGAGGACTCTCCAAACTGTCTTCCATAGTGGCTTTACCAGTTTGCATTCCCACCAACAGTGGATTAGTGTCCCTTTTTCCCCACATCCTTGCCAGCATCTGTTGTTGGTTGATTTCTGTATGTAAGCCAATCTAACCGGAGTGAGGTGAAACCTCATTGTGGTTTTGATCTGCATTTCCCTGATGGCTAGGGATCCTGAGCAGAAAATAGCTATATTTTTACAAAATAAAGCACTTTAATAATAACAGTGCATTTATTTATATTTTATAATTCTCTTTAATAAAATATATAAGCTAGCTTAATCAAAGAGAATGGGATTCTCATAACTACTTCTGCATTCAATTCTTTTTTTTTTTTTTTTTTGACAGGCAGAGTGGACAGTAAGAGAGAGAAACAGAGAGAAAGGTCTTCCTTTGCTGTTGGTTCACCCTCCAATGGCCACCACGGCCAGCGTGCTGCAGCCAGTGCACCACGCTGATCCGATGGCAGGAGCCAGGTGCTTATCCTGGTCTCCCGTGGGGTGCAGGGCCCAAGCACTTGGGCCATCCTCCACTGCACTCCCTGGCCACAGCAGAGAGCTGGCCTGGAAGAGGGGCAACTGGGACAGAATCCGGTGCCCCGACCGGGACTAGAACCTGGTGTGCCAGCGCCGCAAGGCGGAGGATTAGCCTAGTGAGCCACGGCGCCGGCCCTGCATTCAATTCTTACAATATTATGTATCATGCAGTTTCTCAAACTCTGCAGCTGTATATTTGTGAGAAGAGAAAAAAAAAAGACAATGTCATAGTATTCTTATGACATAATTTTGATCTTATGGTTCCCTGGGACCACACTTTGAGAATCATGGCTGTAGAGTTTAAGCCAAGAACTAACTCAACTCTGGGCCTTTGACATTAGCTCACCTGGTCCTTGGGCAGTGATGAATCCAGGGTTGGGGGATCCGGACAGGGAGCTGCCCCAGACTACTGAGGGCCAGTGCCCACATTTGACCTGCAGAAAGAAGACCATGTGTTCCCACCCCCCATCACCCCAGCTTGCCCACATCTGGACTGAGCAAAGATGACCTTTGCATCCAGGGGAAACTCTTCCCTTTTATGTTGAAAGGCCAGGATTTGAGATGCAAAACAGAAAACCACCTAAGAATATTGGCTGGATCAGGGTCAAGATTTTCAGAATGAGGGGAGAGTGTAAGTGGACGGCAACAAAATGAGGTGGCACTGAGCTTCTAGGAAGAGCCCTGAGCCCCATGACCCCCCTCTTGACCCTCTCCAGGCTCTGCCTTGGGGGTGGTGAACCCCAGATAATTGAGGGGGACCTTCGCCCTCCTGCTGGGACTCCAGGGAGCCCAGGCTCTCAGAAGTCTGTGTTCTTGGCAGGCGCCACGGCTCACTAGGCTAATCCTCTGCCTTGAGGCGCCAGCACACCGGGTTCTAGTCCCGGTTAGGGCGCCGGATTCTGTCCCGGTTGCCCCTCTTCCAGGCCAGCTCTCTGCTGTGGCCAGGGAGTGTAGTGGAGGATGGCCCAAGTGCTTGGGCCCTGCACCCCATGGGAGACCAGGAGAAGCACCTGGCTCCTGCCATCGGATCAGCGCGGTGCGCGGGCTGCAGCGCGCTGGCCGCAGCGGCCATTGGAGGGTGAACCAATGGCAAAGGAAGACCTTTCTCTCTGTCTCTCTCTCTCTCACTGTCCACTCTGCCTGTCAAATAAATAAATAAATAAATAAATAAATAAAAGAAGTCTGTGTTCTCCCCCAAGAGCAGAGAGGAGCGCATAGCATCTGGGCAGAGTCTCCTTGTTCCTAGAGAGCAGCGGTCCTCCTTGTGCCCCAGAGGTGGGCACAGAAGCCAGAATAGGGACCGCGAGGGAGAAGCCCAGAGGGCCCTGTCGTCAGGACAAGGAGTATGACCCCATCTCCCTGCCCCCCCCACCCCATGCACAGACCTCACCCAAGAGGGCATGGCCATGAGAACCTTGCTGATTTTTGACCAAGAACTCCCAGCCAGAGGTGGTTGACTCCAGGCACCCTCTGCATTAGCGGCAACATTAAGAAAAGTGACTACTTCATGCCTTTCTTCTTTTTTAAAAAATAAATTTATTTCTATAAATAGAAGAGATTTTGTGTACTTCATATATAGTTTTAAGGACATAATGGGGCCGGCACTGAGTGTACGAGGTAAAGCCACCACCTGCAGTGCTGGCATCCCATATGCGAGCAAGTTCGAGTCCTTGCTGCTCCACTTCCAGTCCAGTTCTCTGTTGTGGCCTGGGAAAGCAGTGGAGGACGGCCCAAGTCCTTGGGCCCCTGCACCTACGTGAGAGACACAGAAGAAACTCCTGGCTCCTGCTTCAGATCTGCACAGCTCTGGCTATTGAGGTCTCTCAAATAAATAAATCTTTAAAAAGAAAACCACCAGATACTTCCCACCCACCCTCCCTCCTCCTTCCTTATTTTTTGCAATGACACACTTTCAATTTACTTTATAATCACTATGTAATCCTCAACTAAATAGGTCAGCAAGTAGAAAGTAGAAAGACCACTGTTCCTTAGGAGTACAGACAAGGGGCTAAAGACAATAATCAAATCTTAAGATGTCTATGGCACATATTTTTTTTTGGTACTCAACATATTAGCTACCACAAATTAGAGAAAACATATTTGTCTTTTAGGGACTGGCTTGTTTTACTAAGCATAATGGTCTCCAGTTGCATCCATTTTGTTGCGAAAGACAGGATTTCATGCCTCTTGCGGCTTAAGTTATAGACAAATTAAGAAGGTTACTGCAGCAAACACTACTAATTATCTACCCAGAGCCCTCCCTAACTGACCTCTCATTTCATTCTGGTATTCACCCCTCCTCATGAGATATAGGGCTAAGTTCTGATTGGTGGAGGCCAGCCCTGATAACAGCATACCCTTTACTAGTGATTGGTTTAAATATGGGGGTGTGACAGCATTCTGGCCACTAAGGGCAAAATCTGCCTGAGGACTTCCAAGAATGGTTTCTACTGACTTTTCTCTAGTAAAGAGAGAGGGGAGAGAGAGAGAGACAGACAGACAGACAGACACCACTGTTTATCATGAGGATGTAGCAAGTTTATGATAATCTCTTTTTTCCCCCAGAAACCTTTTGTTTAAGGAATACAAACTTCACGCATTTCCTAAGTACAACTTTAGGAACATAGTGATTGGTTTCTACTGACTTTGAAAAATGACTTTCTTAGTTCATTTTCCACTAGTATAATGAAATATCAGAGTCTAGGTAATTTATAGAGAACAGAGGTTTATTTGGTCTACAATCTTGGAAGATGGGCAGTTCAAGAGCTTGGCACTGGTATTTGACCAGCTCAACTTTGCTGCTTGTCCTGCCAACACAGCCCTCTTGGGTCTGGCTTAGGCTTCTGGAACCCTTCTTTGAGGGAGGTGGGTGTTCAACCCAGTGGTTCAGGCACTTGTATGCTCTATTAGAGAGCTTGGATTTGATGCTCAGCTCTGGCTCCTGACTCCTGCACCCTGCTGGTGCAAACCTGGCAGGTGATGGCTCAGGTTGGGTTCCTGCCTCCTCGTGTGACACCTGAATTGAGTTCCCAGCTCAAAGTTTCAGCTTGGCCCAGCCCCAGCCATTGTGGGCATTTGGGAAGTGAACAGAGATGGGCGTGCTCTCCCTTTCCTGCCCTGCCCTTCCTCTACTCTCAAATAAATAAATTTTAAAAATAAAAATTATGTCATTGACTCAGACCTCACTCAGCCCCTGGGGATGACTCTTTTCATTTCTGTATCTCCACCCTGCCTGGAACAGTTTCCTGGCACAAACAACGAATAAACAAACTAATGACCATCCTGAGTTCAGAGTATATTACACCCTGAAGATTTTGTCTGGGTGACACCTGACAGAGTTCCCTTCAGCTGGTGCCAGCTCCTGCACACGCTCTGCGCTAGTGCACCTGGGGATGAGGCTGGGTCAACGTTGGGTTCTAGAGTCAGGGCTGAAGGTGCAGGCAGGTGCAGCAAGGGCTCTGGGTCTGCTGGGATATTCACCACCCTCCCATGCTTTCTTCTGCTCCATTAAACTCGTAACATTTAGCCAATGGTCAAAAAACCTAAAAGTGCCATTTGTGTCACCTCTTTTGCTCTTTAAATCACAACCCATCACTTATAAATGAGAGAAAAAAAGGTCCAGGGAATGGTTTTGACCAGCTGGCCATGGCTATCGGTAGCAGAATATAAATCAGCATTCTTGGGGCCAGCACTGTGGCACAGCGGGTTAATGCCCTGGCCTGAAGCTCCGGCATCCCATATGGGTGCTGGTTCTAGTCCCAGCTGCTCCTCTTAAGATCCAGCTCTCTGCTTATGGTCTGGGAAAGCAGTAGAAGATGACCCAAGTCATTGGGCCCCTGCACCCATGCGGGAGACCTGGAAGAAGCTCCTGGCTTCGGATCAGTCCAGCTCTGGCCATTGCAGACCTTTCTCTCTGTCTCTAACTCTCTCAAATAAATAAATAAATTGTTTTAAAAAAAGACACGCATATCCACATCAGAGTACCTGGGTTCAACTCTTAATCTCCAGCTCCTAACTCCACCTTCTGCCAATGCAGACTCTGGCTCAGGTATTTAGTTGGTTTCCACCAGGGCCTTGCCAACATATGGGAGACCTGAATACTATTTCTAACTCCAGGCTTCAGCCTGGCCCAGCCCTAGCTGTTGTGGCATTTCTAGAGTTAAACCAGTGCATGGGAGCTCTCTGTATCTGTCTGTTTCTCTGTCTCTTGACCTCGACCTCTCAAGTACTAACTTTAAAAAAAGAAAAAGAAAAACAAACGACTCACTCAGATAAACAGACACTGGAGAAAACAGAGATGATTCATCAAAACAGAAACTTATTAACAACTGTTTATTAGTTTATCAGTGTGATGTGTGCAGAAATTGTCTCTATCAAAAATAACAGCTATGAGAATGTAGCAAGTAGAGATTAAGAGTTTTGGGAAATTTAAAAAAACTGCCAACAACTAAAATCTCAGAAGGTTAGAAGATAAATTCTAGAACATAGAGGAGGAAAAATGACAAAGGGATAGAGAGGAGCTGACAGTTGAGAGAATATGGAGTAATCAGAGATCGAAACCAGGCTTAAGGGAATTCTAAAAAGAGAATACAGGGAATAAATCAGAGAACGTTTCTGACACCTGGATAAAGACATATGCACACTAAGAGGACAGGAATTCTGAGCAAGATGGATGAGGAAGAACCAAATCCACAGCTCTCATTTTTGTAAATCAGCTGTGCACATTCGCTATTCCAGGGCTGGGCTGGCTTGACCAAAGTTCTGGGGAGCTCTTGGGGTGAGGTTACATTATAGATATGGCCTTGGGCCTCCTACTGACTGCCTTTCTTCCACCTCCTGCCTAACAGCTCCTCTCCAAGTCTTATTACACTTGTTACCTAATCAGTGTTAGACCTGTGCTAAACCGAAGAAAAGCCATCAAATAAGAGTTACCTTTTTGGGGGCCGGCATTGTGACGTAGCAGGTAAAGCTGCCGACTGCAGTGCCAGCATCCCATATGGGCACCGGTTCAAGTCCCGCTGCTCCACTTCCAATCCAACTCTCTGCCATGGCCTGGGAAAGCAGAAGATGCCCAAGTCCTTGGGCCCCTGCACCTGCGTGGGAGACCAAACAGAGGTTCCTGGCTTTGGATCGGCATAGCTCCAGCCATTGCAGCCAATTGGGGAGTGAACCAGAGGATGGAAGACCTATCTCTCTCTCTCTGCCTCTTTTTTTTTCTCTGTGTAACTCTTTCAAATTTTTTTTTAAGAGTTACCTTTTTAAAAAGGCAGTTAGTGTTCTATAAAAAAAACACTTTAGGTTCATGATAACCGTGTTTTTCTAAGGTAGTCCAAATGGCTCTCCAGTCCTTGTAACCGAGTGAAGTAAGGCAGTAGCTGGTACCAGGAGTGGGGATTCACGTACCGAGGCCGCAGAGGGATTATGTAGGTGACTATGCACCTTGACATGCTGCGGGAGGGGATGAACAAGCAGTCCTGGCTTGTTTGAGTTCCTGGCTTGTGTTAGGCTGCCCTGGAAGACGCCATCACCTGGGAGCCTGCAGGATCCTGAGGCTATGTATTCCCACCAAGCATGAGGCCTTGGAGGACTCTGGTGCTCTCACTTAAGAACCGCTTCAAAGGAACAAGGAACCTGAGGAGGGAGGCAGAGTGGAAGCACTGCAAGAGGTAAGAGTTCTGCTTCCACCTCATCTGTGGAAATATTGCATTATACTGCTACAAGAAACAGTTCCTCCTCCTTCTTCTCCCCTCCCCCTCCTCTCCCTTCCCTGCCTCCTCCTCTAATACACAGCAGTGCATCTATTTCTTTAATTTTCTCATATGTGACCCTAGGGTTCACCTTCCACTTAGTGCTTCTTGCCACAGTATTTCCTACATAAATATAGCTCCCTTTCTAAGAATAATTTCAGAGAAACCAGTAAAACAAGCATTTTCAGAGTGGTATAAACACAGGAGGAGGAAATGTGGGGTGTCTGTGGAAGAGGAGTGAGTTTTGAGATACCTATGTGGGATAACAAATGTGCAGACATGCCTGGAATAGAAATACTTATTAGCAAGTGAGGTCAGGATTGTGTTTGGTTGCAAGTTCTAGAAACTCAACTTAGTTTAACCAGATTGTGGCTATTTTTTGGTTAACATAACAAGAAGTCTGGGGGTTTAGGGGCAGCTGCCTAGGAAAGTCCCTAGCCTCCTCTGCCATGCTTGTTTTGTTTGTGACTTTTATCCTCATGGTCACAAAGTAATTGTTAACAGTTCAAAGTATCACATCTGTGTCCCAAACATAAGAAAGTATGGCAAAAGACAGTTCAGCACTGTGTGCCTCTCCCCACTTCTTTTTTTTTTTAAGATTATTTATTATTTGAAAGGCAGAGTTACAGAGAGGCAAGAGACAGAGAGAGAGAGAGAGAGAGAGAGAGAGAGAGGTTCCACTGCTCCATTCCTTAAATGGCTGCAATGGCTGGAGCTGTGCTGATCCAAACCAGGAACCAAGAGCTGCATCCAGGTCTACCACGTGGGTGCAGGGGGCAAGGGCTTGGGCCACCTTCCACTGCTTTCCCAGGCCATAGCAGAAGTTGGATCAGAAGTGGAGCAGCTAGGCCTTGAACAAGTGCCCATTATGGGATGCCGGCACTGCAGGCACCAGCCCCTCTCCACATCCTTTTTTAAAATGGAAAATAGATCTTCTGGAGGGGCTGGCACTGTGGCACAATGGGTTAAAACCCTGGCCTGAAGCACTGGCATCGCATATGGGCACCGTGTCTGGTCCCGGTTGCTCCACTTCCAATCCAGCCCTCTGCTGTGGCCTGGGAAAGCAGTGAAGGATAACCCAAGTCCTTGGGCCCCTGTGCCCATGTAGGAGACCCAGAAGAAACTCCTGGTTCCTGGCTCCTGTTCGGTGCAGCTCTGGCCATTGCGGCCATCTGGGGAGTGGACCAGCAGATGGAAGACCTCTCTATTTCTGCCTCTCTCTGTGACTCTGTTTCAAATACATAAAATAAAAAAAAAAATAGATCTTCTGGAAGACCCACCCACCAGACTTTTCTTATCACTCATTGGTCAAAGCTGACCAATGGTTACCTCTAAATGCCCAGGAGTCTGGGAGATGAGTAATACTGACTGTGCACAAGGCCACCCTGGGCACACCAGGGTTGTCAGTGGGGAGGGACAGACACTGGAAAAGGCAGCCTGTCTGTGACATCCTGTGAATGGGTCACACTGGGCAAGAAGTACAGGGAGCATGAGAGTTCAGAGGGGAGCCCTGAAAACTTCCTTTGTTTAGGGCAAAGGTAGAGAAGGAACTGGAAAATGACCAAGGAAGGAGCAGGAGGAGAGAAAGGGGAGAAGCAACTGTTAAATAAAACTAATGGAGGTGCTGTGGTGTAGTGGGTTAGGCTGCCGCCTGCAGTGCCAGCATCCCATATGGATGCCAGTTGGAGTCCCAGCTGCTCCACTTCTGATCCAGCACCCTGCTAATGCGCCTGGGCAAGCTGCAGCAAATGGCCCAAGTCCTTGGGCCTCTGCACTCATGTGGGAGACCCGGAAGAAGCTCCTGGCTCCTGGATTGGGATTGGTGCAGCTCTGGCCGTTTTGGCCATTTGAGGAGTGAACTAGCAGATCAAAGACCTCTCTCTCTGCCTCTGCCTCTCTGTAACTCTGCCTTTCAAACGAATACATAAATCTTTAAAAAATAAAATAAAATGATTTGGAACATTTCAAACTCATAGAAATTTGCAGGAACAGCACAAAGACTCATCTGATTCCCCACAGGTTAACATTTTACTACACTTGATTAATCCAGGTTTGCGTGCGTGTGTGTGTTCAACCCCTGTAGGTAGAGTCTGGTGTGGGCAGAGGGGTCGGCCAGCCTGCAGCCTGGGCTGGGTGATCGGAGGAGTGTGGCGATGGGTGGCCTGGTGTTGTTTCCTGGGTGTCCATCTCTTGCTGGAAGCTACAGGCCCTGCTGGCAGAACTCAAGGCCTGGAGTCTCTTGGCTTTGTCGGAACAGGTGTTAATGAGCCAGCCCAGCCTGCCTCTGGTTCTGACTTAGCTCAGCAGATACCTCGCCTTGCTCCACAGCAAACCCCACGAAGGGCTGTGGGCTCACCATGCAGGGACCTGTCCACACCCCCTCAGGACGAGGTGGGAAGCTTCCATCCTGTCTCAAGGCTCAAACAAGCTAACCTCTGCCCACAGCCCAACACCACTGCATGGGCTTTGAAGGGCAGCAATTTGGGACAGGGATGGGACTCTCTCTCTTATTCCCAAATGGGGAACAGGGGGAGAAAAGAGATGGCCTTCCCTGCCTCCTCCCTTCCCAAACCCCCAGGTCCCAGAGGGAGCTTCTCTCTGAGTTACAGCTTCTTCCCTTCCTCCACACTAGAGCCCCCATTTCTACAACCTGGAAGAATCTCCAAGCTGGGTTTCCCCAGGTTTTCACCATCAAGCCTGTCACCCTTACTCAACAAGACAAACCTGTGCCTCCTGCCCTCCTGCAGGGAAAGGCTCTTCTTGGCATCCCGCAGGGGAAAACTAAAATGCGTTGATTGACTATTTGCAAAATAGTACCTGCATTCAAATCACATTTTCCTAGAAGCCTTCTCTCCAAGAGTAGATGTTTCCTCTTTTGTAGTCTTACAAGACATTCTCATGAGACAAACTTTGACTTCAAAGTTTTAAACTTAAGATGGCACACAGGAAGAGATGCTATCGTTAGTCATCACCAAGACACCACTTCACACGGGCACGCCTGCAGCTAGAGAGATGGTTAACACCCAGGGGCGACAGGATGCAGAGCCCGTGGCATTTTATACACTGCCTGAGGAGCTTTGGCAGACTCTGCTGGTTCCTTCCAAGTTAAACCATTCACATCCCAGCTGTTTACCCAGAAGAAATGCAAATGTGCATCTACACAGAGACCAGACAGGTCCTACTCACAGCAGCCCCAAACCAGAAACAATTCAAACCTCCAGCAGATGATGAGATAAAGACAGCGTGCCTGTATATACTGTGGAACAGCACTGGGAGATCCAGAGGAAGCTGGTGAGTCCAGCAATGGCTCTGGAACTAGAGCAGCCACACCCAGGCCCATCCTCCTCTGGCCGCAGCGGAGCTCCTGCAACACCACAAGTTTTATAACAGCTCTGCAGGTCGGAAACCTGAAATGAGTCCTGTGGGGTTAAAAGCCAGGAGAGGGCAGGGCTGTCCACTCCACTTACCGCTTCTGCAGGGGAGAACGGTTTCTGTACCTCTCTCAGCTCCCAGAGGCTCCTTCCTGGCCTGGTTCCAACTCCTCGCGTCCAGCCTCCCAGGTCCCACTGTGTTCCCTGATGCTTCTGCTTCCTTCTCAGGCATCGTTTTGTGATTACACGGGGCCCCCCTGGCTAGTTCAGGCCACTCTTCCCCTCTCAGACCTTAGCTTAATCCCACCTGCACAGCCCCTTTGCACAGATCTTAGCTGCCCGGCTCACAGACTGGCACCTCAAACAGCAGAAGTGGGTTTCCTCACAGCTCTGGAGGCTGGAAATGCAAGGTCAAAGTGTCTTCAGGGTTGGTTTCTTCTGAGGTCTCTGCCTTGACTCCCCGATGGCAGCCTTTTCACCTGGTCTTCCTCCTGTGTTGGGTCAGGGTCCACCTCTGTGATCGCTCTTGATCTTTCTCACTTCTGTGAAGTCCCTATCCAAATACACAGATTCTGCGGTGCTAGGGCGAGGGCATCAACTCATGCGTTTTAGGAAAACACAATGCAGGCACATTTGGTTATATTCATGGGGTCCAGGGGCTAGGGAGTGGGTGTCTTTTTTTTTTAAATTTTTTTTTTTGACAGGCAGAGTGGACAGTGAGAGACAGAGACAGAGAGAAAGGTCTTCCTTTGCCGTTGGTTCACCCTCCAATGGCCGCCGTGGCCGGCGCGCTGCGGCCGGCGCACCGCGCTGATCCGATGGCAGGAGCCAGGAGCCAGGAGCTTTTCCTGGTCTCCCGTGGGGTGCAGGGCCCAAGCACCTGGGCCATCCTCCACTGCACTCCCTGGCCACAGCAGAGAGCTGGCCTGGAAGAGGGGTAACCGGGACAGAATCTGGTGCCCCAACCGGGACTAGAACCTGGTGTGCAGGCGCCGCCAGGCGGAGGATTAGCCTAGTGAGCCGCGGCGCCGGCCCGGGAGTGGGTGTCTTTGAAGTGTCATTTTTCTGGCCAACCATACACTGTGATACTATTTAAGTAAAATTCTAAAAAAGAATCCATGGTGACAGCAAACACACTGGCAGTTGCCCATTGCTGGAGGTGGCTGAGGACTGACTGCTAAGGGACACAAAGGAACTCTTTGGGGTCAGAGGGATTTCAGTATTTGTTTGCTGTGATGGTTCTGTGGGAAAACACACGTGTCAAAGTGCATCAAGCTGTATACTTAACAGGGGAGCATTCTCATTTCAAATTAGATCTTTGAGAATAGAAGGTCTTTGAATTAGTTCTTTGAGGATAGCCTCTGAGTAGAACTCTCTTTGCACCTCATAAATACCCATGTTGGCATTAAAGTAGGTATTTTCTTTCATCCCTGATTGGGTTTCAGTATTTTTGGTCTTTTTTACTTTGTCAAGTGTCCCAGCCATTGGCAGATAGCACCGGGATGAGCTGGGATTTCTATTTTTCTTGCCTCCGTTCTCTTGCAGTGATTTTTTTTTTTTAAGATTTATTCATTTACTTGAAAGGCAGAGTTACAGAGAGAAAAGGAGATAGAGAGAGATCTTTCATCCACTGGCTCACTCCCCAAATGGCAGCAACAGCAGGGGCTGCGCCAAGCCAAAGCCAGAAGCTTCATCCATGTCTCACACATGGGTGCAGGGCTCAAGTACTTGAGCTATCCTCTGATGCTTTTCCTAGCGCAATAGCAATGAGCTGGATTGAAGGAGAGCAGCTGGGTCTTGAACCAGTGCCCAAATGGGGCGGCAGCATTGCAGGCATTAATGCCATGCCACAGCGCCGGCCCTCTTAACCGAACTCTGCATCAAGGCATTCATGAAATGTGTCTGGAGCTGAACTGGGCTCTGCTCCATAGCGCTGCTCTGATCTTCTTCCTAAGCTCCCTTGTTGTATTCCACCCTCTAACAGCCACACTCAACATTGTTACCTCTGCGGTATTTGCAATTAACCAGCAATTGCCATCTTCCCAGAAACCATTTTAAGAGGCCTAAACATTCACATTACAATGAAACCGTGAGCAAAGGAAATAGACAAGGAAACATGTACGGCTGATACAGGTAGGAAAAGAGGCTTAACCTCACTGTGAACTAAAATGCAAACTCACGCCCATCCAAAGAGCAAATCTGGATATACCAAGTGTGGAAGAGTCTGGGGAAGGGGAGACTCACAAATTGCTGACAGGAGTCTAAGTGGCTACAAGTGCTTAAGGAACAAGAGGGAACATGCAGTCAATGAGGAGACTTCTATTCCCCCAAACCCAGCAAAGCCACAGGCAGCAGAGTTGTGACACAAAAGCAGTGCAAAACCTTCAGGGTCCATCTACAGCACAATGCATTAGCCACGTATCCTAAAATGGAACGCCACACAATAGTGAATAGAGCTGACCAGGGCTGCATTTTTATCTGTGAGTGCATCCAGTGTATGATACAAAAAGCTGTCTGACATATACAGCATTTTTTAAAGTTAAAAAAATACATGCCAACATGCAAAATGAACTGGGGGTGGGAGAGACAAACTGACTTCAGGACAGGGGACGAAGCAATGGAACTGGGGTCACACAAATAGGACCTCAGCACTCTCGGGTTTCATTTCTGTAAGCACACATACAGGGACTGGCTGAGCAGTCCTGTGCAGACAGAGGTGCTCTCCTACCCGGCATGTTTTTTTCAGCATGCTTGACTTGTATTTTTCAAAATCCTCTCAATTGTTTCTCTTTCCCTCTTAGTTTCTGGGATCTGGTCTCCTGACTCCTTGGGGACCTCCAATGGTTCTTTCCCTTCTTCTTCCCACAGGTACAAGGGGACTTCAGAAAGTTTGTGGGAAAACAGAATTAAAAGATGTTTATTTTGCTGCAAAGTGTGTCTTAGAGCCATGCAGCTTTGCTTTTTTTTTTTTTTTTTTGACAGGCAAAATTAGAGATAGAGAGAGAGAGAAAGGTCTTCCTTTTTTCCACTGTTTCACCCCCCAAATGGCTGCTACAGCCAGTGCGCTGTGCCAATCCAAAGCCAGGAGCCAGGAGCTTCCTCCTGGTCTCCCATGCAGGTGCAGGGTCCAAGCACTGGGGCCATCCTCCACTGCCCTCCCAGGCCACAGCAGAGAGCTGGACTAGAAGAGGACCAACTGGGACAGAATCCATTGCCCCAACTGGGACTAGAACCTGGGGTGCCGGTGCCGCAGGTGGAGGATTAGCCAAGTGAGCCGCGGCGCCAGCCCAGCTTTCTTATACTCCACATTTTCCATGAACTTTTTGCAAGCCCCAGCCTTAATATTTCACCTAACACTCATGGGGTCCTTCTCTCACTGTTAATCCTATCTCCTACATCCCCAGGCCTTGAACAAAGATTTTTGGAAGGTTAACAAATCGAAACATGCATCCAATTCATCTTTGGAAACCCCATCCTAATACTGCTCTTTTTAAGATCAACATTGCTGTAATTGCTAACTTTGGAAAGTTTTACTTCCATGTTATTTGAAAGGCAGAGTGAGAGCGAGTGAGCTGCCATCCGTTGATTCATTCCCAAATGGCAGCAACAGCCAGGGCTGGGCGAGGCTAATGTTAGGAGCCTAGAACGCTATCCTGGTCTCCTACATTGGTGGCAGGGGCCCAAGGCCTTGGGCCATCTTCCACCACCTTCCCAAACACATTAGTAGGGAACTGAATTGGAAGCAGAGCAACTGGGACTTGAACCTGCACTCCTATGGGATGCAACTTGACGTGCTGTGCCACAGTGCTAGCCAATGGCTTTTTTCCTGCCTCCTTAAGCTCCTGGGAGTTTTTACCATCAGAAACCATCTCATCTCAGTGTTCTCTGCTTTGGGCTCTCCCACCGTGAGGTCTCCCCATCTGTGTCTCTGACCTGTGTTAGCCATCAGCTGGATCCCAGTGCCAGGGCAATGCCATCCCCATTCTGGACAGTGGCCTCCTCAATGCTCCCTTCTCATTTTTTTTTTTTTTTTTTTTTTTTTTGGACAGGCAGAGTGGACAGTGAGAGAGAGAGAGAGAAAGGTCTTCCTTTGCCGTTGGTTCACCCTCCAATGGTCGCCGCGGCCGGTGCACCGCGCTGATCTGAAGGCAGGAGCCAGGTACTTCTCCTGGTCTCCCATGTGGGTGCAGGGCCCAAGCACTTGGGCCATCCTCCACTGCACTCCCTGGCCACAGCAGAGAGCTGGCCTGGAAGAGGGGCAACCGGGACAGAATCCAGCACCCCGACCGGGACTAGAACCCGGTGTGCCGGCGCTGCAGGTAGAGGATTAGCCTAGTGAGCTGCGGCGCCGGCCCCCTTCTCAGTTCTTTCCTCTGCTGTAGTACAGACAGCCCAGGGGGAAGAAGGCTCCTGTCAAACATGAAGACCCATAATTCTAGTTCTCTCACAGCAAGTAGCCAGTTTCACAGCACTCACATTACTTCCGGAGTGAGGAGACAGGGCTACCAGTTTCAATTCCAAATACACACCTGCCTTTTCCCAGCTGTCCACGAACCTGCTCCCCAGCAAGACAGTGGCCTGCTCTGCACGGCTTCAGTAGGCTCAAGTCCCCATCCAGGGCCACTTCTGAGATTCTCTCTACAACCTGTGCCTGGCATCGAGAAAAAGCCAAGCTGACCTGTCTGCTCCCGCACCACTGTGCCCAAAGCAACAACAGGAGAAGGGAAGAAGAGCAGGTTTGTAAGCACGGCTCTCACCTGGTCACCTCGGTGCAGACTTGCCAAAGGGGACCACCCAAGGCTCTGGTAACCACCTTAGTGTCTGGGACAGGGCATGCCTATGGCCAGGCACCTACCGGCACTGGGGCATCAGACATCACTGCCTCACTTAGGAAAATTTTTTTAAGCTTTTATCTGAAAGGCAGGGCTGGCCTGGGGCGAGGCTAACACAGCTGACACTGCTTTACTCCCCAAATGCCTGCAAACTGCTGGGGTTGGTAACTCAATCAAGGTCTCCCACAGACGCAGCAGGGACCCAACTTTTTCCAGATGTCATCTGTTGCCCCCCAGGGGGTGCATCAGCAAGAAGTTGGAATCTGAAGCAGAACTCAGACTCAAACTCGGGCATTCTGATGTGGGACGCAGGTGTCCCAAAGAGGCATCTTAACCACTATGCCAAATTCCTGTCCCTTAGGAAATTTCCTTGTTAAAGAAACTGGCGCAGAGGGGAAACAGGTATGCTTCTCTTTCCTCATTGGGCGGATCCTCCCCAGCCCCACAAGCAGCACCCATCATCCCAGCGACACCAGTTGAGACCCAGGGGACCCACACACCGGCGTCCCAGCAGGATTCATCTATTTATTGACACTGGAGCTGGTTCCCGGCAGCCACTGCAGCAATGACACGGGACTGGGTTTCTTTTTATTTTTTATTTTATTTTTATTTATTATTTTTTTTGACACGCAGAGTGGACAGTGAGAGAGAGAGACAGAGAGAAAGGTCTTCCTTTTGCCGTTGGTTCACCCTCCAATGGCCGCCGCGGCCGGCACACCGCGCTGATCCGATGGCAGGAGCCAGGAGCCAGGTGCTTTTCCTGGTCTCCCATGGGGTGCAGGGCCCAAGCACCTGGGCCATCCTCCACTGCACTCCCTGGCTACAGCAGAGGGCTGGCCTGGAAGAGGGGCCACCGGGACAGAATCCGGCGCCCCGACCGGGACTAGAACCCGGTGTGCCGGCGCCGCAAGGCGGAGGATTAGCCTAGTGAGCCGCGGCGCCGGCCTCTTTTTTTATTTTTTTGACAGGCCGAGTGGACAGTGAGAGAGACAGAAAGGTCTTCCTTTTGCCGTTGGTTCACCCTCCAATGGCCGCCGCAGCCAGCGCATTGCGCTGATCTGAAGCCAGGAGCCAGGTGCTTTTCCTGGTCTCCCATGCGGGTGCAGGGCCCAAGCACTTGGGCCATCCTCCACTGCACTCCCTGGCCACAACAGAGAGCTGGCCTGGAAGAGGGGCAACCGGGACAGAATCCGGTGCCCCAACCGGGACTAGAACCTGGTGTGCCAGCGCCGCAAGGCGGAGGATTAGCCTATTGAGCCACGATGCCGGCCTGGGACTGGGTTTCTAAAGGTAATAAAGTCATGGTGACACCACAGCCAGAGCGCTGGGAAGGTGCCTTCCAGGAGGCAGCTTTTCTTCTCCAGCTACAGTGACCAGGCTTCTGGTACCTTTCTTGAGTGTGCACTCCTGATCCTGCAGATGCACACCGACATTCACCGATATTCCCGGGCGTCCTCCTCCACTCCCCTGCATGGGTCCCATGGGTACACCTGCTGGTTTCCTGCTCGTAATGGGGTGAACCAGAGTGGAGGCAAATAGCCAGCACCAGAGAGCAGGTCCTGCTTCCTCTTCACAAAGTGAACACGATACTTTTTTTTTTTTTTTTAGTTCTTTTATTTATTTATGGAAAGTAAAGTCTTAAAAATATATGGCACTAGAGTGTCGAAACTCTACAGCTGCATCCTGTGGTGTCCTCCCGTCAGATGTAGAGCTGATGGGAGGCCAGGGTGTCCATGAACGGGCGCACCAGGTTGTCGGTGGAGAAGTAGAAGATGAGACCAAACGTGATGGAGATGGGGAGTGCTGGCAGCGCCTTCTTGAACACAGCGAGGAGCAGGAGGGTCAGACACAAGCCCTGCAAGAGATAGGGAATGGGCAAGGGTGTGACCCCTGGAATGGACATGGAACAGCTGGCAATGGCCTTGTCTAGGTGCTCGGACCCAGACCAGCAGGATGCCCCACCATTTCCTGAGAGTCTCACATCCGATAGATCACCCTGCTCTGAATGGGAGGACCAGAAAGCTGCCCCCTGAGGCCTGGGTGGGTGCTGTTCTCCCAGACCCTGCTGCCATGCGGGCTGGCTACCCAGGCACCAGCAGGGCTCCTCTGAAATAAACAGCGAGGCTGTCAGTGGCTGACATGGAGGGAACCCGAGTGCCATGTGACCTGTCGCTCGGAAGCAGGCGTGGGGCTGGTCTATCCTCCCCTGCCCTGAGGTGTTCTGGTGCCTGGAGGAGGGGAAAACACACAGCTTGGGAGTCAGAGACCTGGGGCCCAACCACAGCTCCTCCCTCACTTGCTGTGTGGCCACTGGCAAGGCCCTTCAGCCATTTCCTTTTTCACTGATCTCACTCATCACAGGAGCCTCACGAGTTATCATGGGGCAAAAGCAAAAGTGCCCACAGCCCTGGGCACCCGGGTGTGCGTGCCCAGGAAGCTCGCAGCCCTCAGCGCTGACCCTGCAGCTCTCAATGTGCTGCGAGTGGCTCGCTGCCCGACACCGCTCACAGACCTCGGCTGCACTCAGGATCTTGGTGGTAGCCTGCTCAGCCCACCTCATTGTCTTTGCCCCTCAGAAGGAAGACAGAATCTGAGAACTCCTCAGGGATCCTGTGACCCTGTGGAGATGCCGGGGCCCATCACTTGTGGGGGCAGCCAGGGAGCACCCCCCAGCCCACTCACAATGAGGATGGCAACAAAGCAGGCCAGTGTGGTGTTCCAGTCTCCGCTGCCCGTGGCTGCCGCCTTGCCCACCAGCACACTGTAGAAGATGAAGTCCCCCAGGCCGAGCTTCACCCCTCCTGTGTGGGGAAGAGAAAGTAGTGGTGTCTGTCTCGGAAGCCCCAGGGCAAACAGGAAAAGAGAGGGCTGAGAAGGACCACACCAGCCAAGAAAGCCAGGTGCCCTGCCCTGCCCTGCCCAGCCCAAGGGGACAAGAGGCCGGATGGGACAGTATGCCTACCCAGCAGCTCTCCAGGACTCAAGTATCAGCTGGGTGGGGACACCCATGAAGAGTGGCCACCAGAGGGACAGTGAGGGGACCCATGGCCTGGATGATTCTGGCCAGAGAAAAGCTAGTAGTCACACCAGTGCTGGGCATTTGACTGAGCAAAGAAACCAACAAATAAAATGTTTTGGGGCAGGTATTATAGTGTAGTGGGATAGGCCTCCACTTACGATGGTCCTTATTGGAGTGCCCTTGAGTCCTGGCTGCTCCACTTCCCACCCAGCTCCCTGCTAAGGTGCCTGGGAAAGCAGAAGTTGGCCCAAGGTGCAGTTCCTGGCTCCTGACTTTGGCCTGGCCCAGACCTGCCTGTTGTGCCCATTTGGAGGAATAAACCAGGAGACAGAAGATTGACTTTTCCCCAGCCCTGTGTCACTCTGCTTCTCAGGTAGATAGTCTTTTGTTGTTGTTGTTTTTTTTTGTTTGTTTTTTGACAGGCAGAGTTAGTGAGAGAGAGAGAGAGAGACAGAGAGAAAGGTCTTTCTTTTTCCATTGGTTCACCCCCCAAGTGGCTGCCATGGCCGGCGTGTTGTGGCCGGTGCGCTGTGCCGATTCAAAGCCAGGAGCCAGGTACTTCCTCCTTCCTTCCATGCAGGGCCCAAGGACCTTGGCCATCCTCCACTGCACTCCTGGGCCACAGCAGAGAGCTGGACTAGAAGAGGAGCAACCAGGACTAGAATCCAGGTGCTGCAGGCGGAGGATTAGCCTAGTGAGCCATGGCGCCGGCTGATAAATAGATCTTCTAATAAAAGGAAATGTTTATGCCAGGGCTGGTGGCCTGCTGGGCAACTCAGGAGAGTGGGAATTCCAGATCTTGTTGAGGGCATTTAGCCTCATGACTTTCAAGAACACAGATGGTACTGTGACAGAAGTCCTTTAGAGCCCTCTTCCCCTTAA
This sequence comes from Oryctolagus cuniculus, assembly GCF_964237555.1. NCBI lineage: Eukaryota > Metazoa > Chordata > Mammalia > Lagomorpha > Leporidae > Oryctolagus > Oryctolagus cuniculus. Next base: position 67,574,773 of record NC_091444.1, read on the forward strand.
AAACAGGATGACAGAACTGGTAATTACCTTATCCATACATAAACTAAATCTTCTAAAAATCATTTCAAGTCCATTTCCTTTTAGTACGTCGGCCCCTGACAGTTTTTAGGATAATTTTGTTCAACGCAAACCATGGTTATTTGGTAAACAAGGCTCAGGGAGGCCAGCAGCAAAGACGCTGCCTCCTCTGTCCTCCCATTCCAGGCCTCAGGCGGGTGCAGCCATTCCCCACCACACCTGTGCGCATCGGCACCGCCTCTTCTCAGATTCCAACTCTCCCTTACCTGGCTCCTTCCTCAGGGCTCAACAAACACGCTGGAGTCTCGCCCACCTTAAAACCACAGCATTCCCTGCCCTGGCCCCTCTCACTGCCTCCCTGCTCCGCTTGTTCTCTCCCCTTCCTCCACGTTTTCTTCCTAAAATTATTTATTTATTTGAGAGGGTGGGAGGGAGTGGCAGGGGGTGGGGAGAGCCAGACTCCTATCTGCTGATTCAATCACTAGATGCCCACAAAGGCTGGGGCAGGGCCAGCAGCTGGGAACTCAGTTCCGGTCTCACACGTGGATGGCGGGGCCATCAGCTGCTTCTTCCCGGGGTACAGGTTAGCGGGAAGTGTGATCGCACAGGAACCCAGGTGCTCCAGCATGGGATGTGAGCGCCCCAACTGGTAGCTGAACTGTTATGCTGCTAAACGCCTGCCCCCCCCCCCCTTTTTTTTTTTTGACAGGCAGAGTGGACAGTGAGAGACAGAGAGAAAGGTCTTCCTTTTTGCCATTGATTCACCCTCCAATGGCCGCCCCGGCCGGCGTGCTGCGGCTGGCGCACCGCGCTGATCAGATGGCAGGAGCCAGGTGCTTCTCCTGGTCTCCCATGGGGTGCAGGGCCCAAGCACTTGGGCCATCCTCCACTGCACTCCCTGGCCACAGCAGAGAGCTGGCCTGGAAGAGGGGCAACTGGGACAGAACCGGCGCCCCGACCGGGACTAGAACCTGGTGTGCCGGCGCCACAAGGCGGAGGATTAGCCTAGTGAGCTGCGGCGCCGGCCCCCTCTTCTTTTTCAAGAAGGCCCTCAAAAACTCTTGTGCTCACTTCCCACTTAGGAAACCTGGAGGCACCGAGTCCCATGTCCTGCAACCAAATCCCTGTCCAAGTGACCACGCAGTTTCCAGGGGACACCTGCAGCCCTCACACACACCTGCCTGTCTGGCACCCTTTGTCTCTGGCTACACTGCAGGGTCCTCTTTGGGTGCCCTACCCTTCCCTTTGTCTATAAATGATCCCGACCTCACATTCTGACCCTGCGCCCTCCCTGGCTGCTCTTTGGGGCCCATGGTTTTGACCCGAGGGATGTGCTGATCCCCCACTCAGCCGACTACTACTCTCCTCTCTCTCCACCCACCTTCTTGTATGTCCTCTCCCTCACCTGGACTACCGCAGCACCCACTACTGGTCGACGAAGGGGATGCAGCTTTGCTCACTGGATTTTCCTGTTTACAAACCCTTACTGGCACATCAGGAGCCATCCCATGAAGCCAGCACCCCTATGTCCAACACTGGCCCTCCCCATGCCCCACACCCGCTGCCTGGCCACACAGCCACAGAGCTTGCTGAGGGCTTGCTGTCGCTCATCTGAACATGGTTACTGGGAGGGAATCAAGATCCTTGGAATTTCCCAAGGAACAGGAGCGTCTGTTATTCATGAGCCCCTGAGTTTATGCTGAGATAACCCAGATGGGGCTGTTTACAAGACAAACTATACAAAGACAGGGTTAGAGCTAGGAGCCAGCGGCCCTCTTGGGACTGGAGATAAAGGCCCTTCTCAGGGCAAAGACTCAATCATTAAGCTTACACAACGGAATCCCAATAAAAGCACCAGACACTGAAGCTCAGAGGCCACTTCTCTGTGTCAGAGGGATGAGGTACCCTGGCCTGCCAGCGCCCATCCAGACTTTGCCACATGTTACCTCTTCACCAGGCTGGCCCCACGTGTATCTCTGGTAACAGAACTGTAACTGTACACACAGCGCTCACCTGAAGCCTGGGAGTCAGCCTAGTGAGTTACTGAGCCTGAGGGTGCCACAGGAACGCTCTAATTTGAGCCTACTTGGTCAGAATACAGCAGCTTGCAAACTTGAAGCGGCCAGAGCTTGTGGCTGGTGTGTGAAGGGAGGCCAGGGATGTGGACTGTGCTCTTCCACCAGGGGGGTCTCTGCTAACCCCCCAGAACCACAGCTGCCACTGGAACGGATGCCTTCCCCTAACCTGGCCTGGGTGCTGGGTGATGGCCTACCCATCCTTCCAGAACCACTGCAGGCCGACCTTCCGCCAAGCGCGACCCCGGCCACCCGTGTCACTGGAGAATTCTATACCTGGCTGCTCCCACGGCACTTCTCAGAGCAGAGACGGCGGCATTTACGTTATCTTATCTCCCTGCCCAGGTGCTCTCTGGCACACAGTGCATGGCACCTGCACACTTTAACCCCTTAGGGAAATAACCCTGTGTCAATGTGTCTCTGGGCCTGGTTCCCGGCCCCTTCCCATCTCCCCAGTCACACTGGTCTCTGAGCAGGGAAGCCACCACCCCACCTCTGCCCTCTGCCCCTGTCCAGTATCAGCCCCAGGCAGAGGGTGCCAGGCCCGTGCCTGCCCTCTGAGCCCCACAGTGCCTGTGGCTGCGTCCCCTCAGCCACACGGGGACCAGGTTCTAGAGGCCATGCCAGGGCACATGTGCAGGTGGAATTTTCCACAGCTGCAACCTCACTCCCCCCACCCCCCATCGTGTCTCCATCCACAAGCTCAAAACCCTACGATGGCTCCCCCTGCTCCTCAGGTCAACACCTGAGTCCTCACCTTGACCTACATGGGTCTGAGCCTTTACCAGCCTCCCGGCCTCTCCTGCCCTCTGGGTTCCACTTGACCCCCAGCTCCCCTGCTGTCCTCTTTGGAGTCTCTGCTTGTCCACAAAGCCCTCTGCCCTGCTCTCTTCTGGTGACCATGTGGTCAGCCTTGGGACCCAGTGTGCAAGTGCCCTCCTCGAACGGCTCAGCCCAATCACGGGCTGCATCTCCTGCTTTCCGGCACCCCGTGGGCTCCTTCCCAGCCCCCTTCCCCGCTCTCATGGTGTGCATGGTTAGCGTTGGTGCCTCATCTGTGCGAGCACACAGTTGATACTCAGTGCATGCCTGGTAAAAAAACATGCATGCTGGCCTGGCTGGCCAAGTCCCCAGGGCCTGGCGACAAGAATCCAGCTTTGCAGCTTTCTCCTTGGCTCTCAGGAAAATGCCTCTAGTGGGGAAAGGGGCCCTTCCGCCTGCCCTCCCCCACTGCAGGCCTCCAGGAGGGGCCACCCCAACCCACGCCACCCAGGGCCAGAGCAGGCCGTTGGCCACGGGCACCTTACGTTCTTCCTCTTCCTCCAGCTCCTCCCCGGGGTAGCCAGGCAGCGTGGGCTCCAAGACTTCAGGGTGTGAGGGCTCCCCAAAGCTGTCATAGGAGTCTTCTTCTGGGAGTCAGGGGCAGAGGACGGCCACCACCGTTTGAGGGGGGACAAGAGGGAGAGAGGTAGAAGTGTTGTCAGAGGGCTCCTTGGTCTCTGGGGAACAAGGTTTCAGGAGGGGTCCTCCCAGAGCCCCAGTGCCTGGCCTCAGGGCTCCCCATGCCCACCCCCAAATCATGCTCATCAGACATGGGCACTGGGCCGGTCCAACTGTGTGCCATGCCTATACTGCTGTGTCCAGGAGCGCTGGCTTTCAGATGACCCGGCCCTCTGCCTCCTGAACCTAGCCTCCCACAGACATCAGGCTGGGCAGGGGGTACAGGTGAGGGGTTTCCCCCCGGTGATGAGAGGCTGACAGTTCCCACTCACCCATCTCTGGCGCGTAGGGGAGCTGCAGGGCTCCCTGGGAAGAGGGGTCCAGCTTGGCCATGCCCACTGTCCACACCATGGCAGCTGCGGGAAGGAGACAAGGGTCCTGCTTCAGGCAGGCTCACTGTGGCTGCCTCCAGGATCTAGGGGCGAGGGGCTGATCTGTGTGCCCACAAAGCTGCACGTATCTGTTCATGTCCCACTGTGAGGAGACCACGAGAGGGGTCCAGACTCATGGCCAGAGTCGCTCCCCTTCCGGTGCCTTCTTGTGAATAGCTGTAATGACGTGGCGCTGAAAGTGAGAGCCACCAGGTGAGCTAGCTGTGCTGCTGTGGACGCATACAAGAAACACCTAGTGCAACTGCATCTGCCTAACCGTTTTTAAGTGCTGCTCTCAGCAGGGCCAACGGAGTCGCCGCCTTGTCCTGACACAGATCTCAGAACTCCCCCACGTTTCAAAACTGAAACTCTGCACCCATTAAACCACAGGGACTCTCTCGATCCCCCTCCCTGCCGTCCCTGGCAACCACCTTTCTTCTGTTTCTATGATTCTGACCCTTCTAGGAACCGCACAGAAACAGAACCATCTGGTGTCTGCCCTTTTGTGACTGGCTTACTTTACTTAGCAACAGTGTCCTCACGCATCATCCGAGCCGCAGCACCCATGAGAATTCCCTTCCTTCCTAAGGCTGAGTAACGTTCCGCTGTGTGGATAGCCTGCCCTTTGTTTTACCCACTCATCTGCCGCAGGCCACCGGCTTGCTTGCACCTCTTGGCTAGTGGGAATAACACTGCTGAGAATGTGGCTGGGCCATAAGCTGAGTCCTTCCTCCAGAAGATGGGCTGCTGAGTCGTGTGGTGCTAGCTAAGTGGTGCGCTCCCTCCCTGGCCTGGACACCTGCTGCTGACCCCACTACTGCCTCTGTCCAACTCTCCACCTGAACAGCAAACTCAAAAACACCCCAAGACACACTCACAACTATCCCCACGGCAGCCTGCCTAGCCGCCACCTCCTCCCCTCGGTAAACGGCAACTCAGACCCAAGACGCTGAAGTCACCCTTGACTCTCACAATCTACTCCCTCCCCACCAACAAGTCTAGCTTCCAAAATGTCTCCAGAATCCAACTACATCTCACTCTGCCCACTGCTGTCCCTGGGTTCAAACCCCAACCTTCCCACTATCTCCCTCCCCGCACTGCACACCTGTTGCTATTCCACCTTCAAACTCAGCTCCTGCATCCACTCCTGTCCCCTATTCAGTCTGTCTTCCACTCAGCAACTGATGTCATCCTGTTAAATTGTAAGGTCAAAGCAGAGCAAAAACTACTGGCTTCACAGCTCTCTCAGAACAAAGAGCTAGGACCCGTGTTGTGGCGTAGTGGGTTAAACTGCTGCCTGCGACGCCGGCATTCCATATAGGTGCTCCACTTCCCATCAGCTCTCTGTTAATAGTCTGAGGAAGCAGCAAAAGACAGTCCAAATGTTTGGGTCCCTGCCACCCACACAGGAGACCCAGAAAAAGCTCCTGGCTTTGGCTTGCCGTAGCCCTAGCCATTAGGCCATTTGGGGAGTGAACCAGTGGATGGAAGACTTCTTTCTCTCTGTTAACTCTCTTTCAAATAAAAAAGCCTTTAAACAAAAAAGAATAAAGAGCCAAAGACAGCACCATGGCCTGCAGAGCCTAACGCCATCTGGATCTTCCCCTTCTCTTTACTTTCTCTGACCACGCCCACCTCTGGGCCTTTGCACATGCTGGTGTTCCCTCTGCTTGGAATGCTGGCCTTCAGATTTCTACATGGTGTTCTCTCTTACCTGAATCAGGCTCCTGGTCAAATGTCACCTTCTAAGAGAGGGATTCCTGGACCACCTTATACAGAGTAGCTTCCCCTACAGCCCTGAAGCCCTTGTCCTGACCCAGCCTTGTTTTTCTGCAGAGCCTTGATGACCACCGCTTAATAATACGTAGCAGGCTATTTCATCACTGCTCATCTCCCCTCTAGGATGTAAGCTCCACCAGCACGGTCACTCTCCATAGGTAGGCTCAGTTTCTCCATACTTGCTCTGCTCAACCTGGGAAGCGGCCCAGCACACCCTGCAGATGCCAGAGCCCCAGAATCAAGGCTCTCTACTTAAATAAATCTCACCACCAACAGATGGGTGGCACCACAAACAGGACTGTAGGCTTCACAGGAACCAGGACATGTATGTGGTCCTTTTTCCTGCTGGATGCCCCAGGATGTGCCATGCTGTCTGCCACAAAGTGGGGACCTCATGAACATTGACCAAATGCACGTATAAATCCAAATCCCACACTGACCCCGAGGCCAGGGGCAGTCCTGTGTGCCTTCCCTTCGGAGATGATTAATGGCCATCAGCCAGGCTGCTGTCAAGGAGGCCCAGTGCAGAACAGGAGCTTCCTGTCAAAATCTACCCTGGAAGTCTCTCCAAAGTCTAAGGGGGCAGTTTCAGGGCACCAGCAGCTGTGGGCTCACAGGGACGCACAGCCTGCAGCCACTGCGGGGACCAGGAGGATGGATGGGATGAAGACACGGGGTCGCACCACACACATTCCCCAGGAGTCCCCTTCCTGCTCTAACCTTCTTCCTGTGGACTAACAGCAGTCAGCCTACCTTGGTGTCTGAATATGGAGCCCCTTCTGGGATTACCAAAGCCAACTCTTCCGCTTTGGGAAGGGAAAACTTCCCCAGACAACTCTGAAAGCCATGGCCAGGAGTAGCCCCACCCCACTGCAGGCCACCTACTAATCCCTCCGCTGCGTGCAGGCCTGGGGCCACTCACAGGAGTATATCAGGGCAGGAAATATGGGCTCATTCCTCTCCTGGGCCGTCTCCACCAGCATTCTCAGTGGCCCTTTGGGGCACAGCACAGCCACAAGATCTGGGAAGACACAGAGGTCCTTGTCATTTTTTTTTTTTTTTTAAAAAGACATTTATTCCCAAGCTGCCCCCAGAGACATCAGGAGCCCCAGAGTCAGGCTCCCAGCACATCTTCCCACAGTGCTAGCATCCTAAACCTACCCATTTCTAATCCCCATCTTTGCACCTGCTGGAGCCCGAGGAGGGCCCTTCAATAGTTAACTGCAACCAAGGAAGAACTTTGTGCTGGGACCCCGAGCACCTGCTTGGAAGTCCCATTTCTCTGAGCCCCAAAACCTTGTCCTCCAAACAGAAGTCACAACACCGGCCAGTGGTGACTGTGCTCCTACTCTCTGAGCCACAGCCACCATCTGGGGTATCTACAGACACAGTGCTCAATGACAGGGTCATGTCGAGAAATGAACCCCTTGTGGTGCCTCAAGAGGGTGACAACACACTTGCTTGCCGGGCATGTCGGTGACAACAGAAAATGAGCGGTCAGCGACCACTGGGTTTCAGGATGCTTTGAGTCTACAGAAGCCCCTACGTCTGACAGAGGCAAGTCCCCCAGAAAGGAGACCCTTCCAGCCCCCTCAGGTGGGCTTTTCAGCACCTCAGTTCTTGCAGCAGCAAGAACCTGGCCTGGGATGTGGCCTCCTGCCCTCCGCCAAGCCCGCCTACCGTACACAGAGATGGCGCCCAGGATGACCCAGGCAGACCATTCAGGGAGGTACTTGATGAACACCAAGGCCATGAGGGCGCTGATCATGATGAGGTAGGCCTGCTGCAGCGCCAGGGGCCCCTTCCAGTGGATGCACACCATGCCCACCGCCCCGAAGTTCCAGACGGTCAAGAAGAGAGTCGGGTAGTCCATGGCCACGTTGTAGGTCTTGAGCACCTCCCTGCAGAGCCAAGGTGGAGCCGCGGTCAGGAGGCTCGGGGGGATGATGTGCCTTGGCACGGTCTAACGCCTCTGTTCCTCAACCACAACGTCTTGACCGGGGCATTTTCCAGAATGTCCACCCCGACCCCGTCATTTCCACTGGCCCAATACCTAATCCCTGAAACACCTCTTGGAACAAGGCGAGGAGGAAACCAATGACTCATGCCAGGGATGATCCATACAAACGTGCCCTGGCACAACCTTGGAGACCCTCTGCATGTGGGAAAGGTCACTGGAGTAGGGTCATATCCCAAAGGACAATGCAACAGCCCATTTTTCCCTGTGAAGTTCCCAGGTCTAGCCTAAACACTGGAATGTAAATCGAGAGGGGCATCTATGCCCTCGGGATCCAAGAGAACTTCTGCTACGAAATTCTGTTTTACATCAGGAGAGACAGGCGGCTGGCCAACCCTGGGTGCCTACTGCCCTGGGTCAGGAGGGTGCGCAGGACAGGAGCCAGTGAGAGTGGGAGGGGGGAGTGCAGTGGTCACCTGACCCTGCCCAGGTCCTTTGGCCCACCGTGCTGCTCAGCAGCCAGCCCTTACCCGAGATAGATGTAGGTGAAGAGGAACAGTAGCATCAAGGAGGACATGATCAGCCAGCCGTGGATGAACTAGACAACAGGACCAGACAGGACAATCAGGAGGTGGACGCCTGCGCCTCAAAGTCCTTCCCAGGTGGGCCCCTCTGTGACCAGGTGGGAAGGTGTCAGGGTCCCGAAACGCAAGTTGTCTCAGGCCACCCTGTGAGTATATGCTGGAGCCCCCAGCCCGGGCTCTCGCCACCATTCTCCTGCACTTGAAAAGGGTACATGGGCATCTCCTCCTGGCCAAAGGCCGGCACCAGGCTCAGGAGAGAGCGCAGGCAAAGTCTCTGCCTGTGGTGTTGCATCCGAACATGAAGGAGTCAGCAGAGAGCCACACGGCAGCGAAGACTTCTGGCGGGGCGGGGGGGGGGGGCTGTGGAGAGGAGCGTGCTGACCGGGTGAAGAGAGGAAACAACCCAACGCTGTTTTGGAGAGAAAAGGCGCGGCAGGCCTCTTAGGGAGCTGTTTTTCTGTAGAGACAGCTCAGGAGGTCCCTCCCACCCAGGAATCTGTGAACAGGTTCTCAGGAAGACCTGCTCCCCCTCTCTCGGCTCCAGGGCAACAGTGAGGCTGTCCCTACAGCAGTCCCTTCGCCAGCGCTGTCCCGCCCTAGCAGCCTGACCCCAAGCTCGGCCCACCAGGACCCTCGCAGAGACCGGGTCTACAGGGAGTGGCCGTGCCACACACACAGCTGAAGGGGGACGAGGCCTCCTCTAGGCTCTCTTCATCCCACAGCCCACCTGCCCACTGGGCTGTCACCTCCTGCGTGAGGGCCGTGGCACCTCTAAGCACACCTCACTGAGCAGGTGGCTGAGCCTCCTCTGTGGTCTCAGACTGGCTGCCTGACACGCGCTGAGCACCCCGGGACGGGCCTCCCCATGCCCTGCCCTGTTTCCAGCTTGTTTTCATGTGTGCTGCCTCTCCTGTTCCGCACCCGCACCACCGGCTACCCTCCTCCACAGGTAGCTACAATTTAGCCACAAGCTCCAGTTCAGGGATATTTCTGACAGCTCCTCCCACTCCCTGGCCCCTGTCAGCCTGGGCTGGGCGGCTCCGCTCTCACCCCACCTTTCCTGTTTCACGCCTCCAGCCTGAGCGCTGGCGTATTTGCTCCCTGAACAGCAGCTGCCTGCACAGGAAGTGCTGTGCAGGACCTCTGTGCCAACAGTTTAAGTCAGATAATGCCTAGCTTTCCTTCCTTTCAGGTTTCAGGGTTACAAAGTCTGCCTTGCAAGAAAGGCCTTGACCAGTGTCTCCAGGCTTATGGCATCTCTGAGGACAGGCCCTGCCGGTGACTGGAGCCAGGTGGCACTCGGCTCCTCCACTACTCCCTGGGGTGGCTTGGCAGCTAGGGCTGGGTCCCCATCCAGTGCCTCCACCCAGAGATCTAAGCACAGCGTCTGTGCATCCCTGTCTTAAGGGAAAATGGAAAAATAAAAATAACCTGAAGGGGAAGTAAAGGCTTGTGAAGGGAGTCTGAAATAGAATTTCAGAAGGGGAAGCAAAGAAACTTCATGTCTGAATAGGAGAAGTGGTGCCTGGAATGTGGCCATGAGGAACTCAACAAGGGGAGATTACATCTGCGTTTAAAAGGCAACAGTATTAGTTAGTCCCCAACTCTTGGACCTGGCTGGGTTGGGGGAAGGATACCAAGTCAGTTACCTCTGTGGGAACACAAACCACCAGGAAGGATGCTGTGTGAAGGGCCCTCCGGGTGGGGGTGAGGGTGGAGGATGGGACGCTGTGTGCAGGGCCCTCAGGGTGGGTGCGGGGACCCTTGTGAAGGGCCCTCCGGGTGGTGTGGGGGGCGGGGAGTGCAGGGGCACGGGCGGATGGGAGGGAAAGCTTGGGCCTCACCTTGTAGCAGCGGTACTTGTAGAGCACCACCAGGAAGATGGTCATGACGACGATGACGCTGATCATGATGAGGGTGTTCAGCACGGAGTTCAGGAGGCGCTGGCCCACCGAAGGTGTGTCCTCAGTGAAGGGGGTGTAGATGCTGAGGGGGAGGCCGGGGCTGAGGCTCTTGGCCCCTGATGCCCCACCATGTGCATTCCCCAATCCCCGACCCCCCCTGTGGGGGTGCCTGGGACCCCTGGGCTGCTCCGGCCTGGCTCTTGTGCTGGCTGGGCCCTGGTGGTGCCCGTCAGAGGCAGTCCCTGTCTCCCAGCCTGCTTCCTGGCCCTGCCTGGATACCTGTGGCTCTCAGCTTGCTGATGGAGCCAAGATAGCAGTGGGCTGAGGGGTACCTGGATTAAGTACCCTCACTGCCACCCCCACCAGGGGCTTCTCTCTGCCCAGCTGGACTCAGCAGTTGCCCACACCACACCTCTCCAGCAGCCTAGGCAGCCGTGGACTCTACCCCTGCTTCCCCTCCCCACGCACAGGGGAGCCCAGCTGCTGCATCTGCGGCTCAGCAACTTCAAGAGCAGGAAGCTGTTCACTGATGGCTCACTCGTCCCCAGGCTAAGCCCTCCCAGCACTTCGCCCGGGCTGCTCCGAATCCCCGACTGGCCCCAGTGCTGCTCAGCTGCAGATGGCCTCCACGGTCAATCCAGTGGGCTGAGTGCTCAACCCACTCACGGCAGAGAAGTTAGGAATGGGCCCAGGCAGGTGGCAGCAGGCCAGGTTGTGAACCAGGGCAGCAACTCATCCCTGTTCCTCACTCCCGCTGCTAGGGAGTGGCGGGGGCAGTGGCCAACACAGTCTGCACATGTCCAAAGCCAGCCTCACACCCCTCCCTGGCCCCAACTCACAGCTGTCCATTCTTCTCCGTGTAGAAGCGCACGGACTTGATGGTGGCCACCACCACGACCATGCAGAGCGTGACCGGCACAAACAGCATGATCACGTGCTTGGCTCCATATTTGAGGGTCAGCTCCTCCTCCAGGCCCGGTGGCCGCCCGGGAGTCCCACTGCAGGCGTAGGGATCGGGGTCTTCCTCACAGTCCTCCTCACTGTCCTGGTTTCCCTGTGGGAAACCACTTCATGAGGGCCACGCGGTGCCCCTGTGGTGGCCAACGCGTATGGCACGTGGGTTCACAGAACTGGCACTGGGATGTCTCAGTGCTGCTTCCCGGGCCTGAGCAGCTCTCTGAGCCGTAGCTTAGGCGTAGGATATGAAAAGTCTCTGGAGACAACAGCGGGGAAGACTCAGGGCTGGATTAACCACCCCTAGAGAAGCAAGGGAAGCCAGCACGGGCCTCAGTGGCTAGTGACCCTGGAACCTGGAACCCATCGAAAGACGGTTCTCTTCCTGGGAAGAGGGACTCAGGACGCCACTCAAGTCCGTCTGCACAGCCATACTGCTCTGGGAAGACACAGGCCCGGTGGCAGAGAGAACACGGCAGCTCACACAGGGGACTCTGATGGTAAGACTGTGGGGATTTGCAGAAGCAGAAATTACATTTTGGCCCCACAAAATCAAGCAAATTTGCATCTCTGAACTGGGCGAGGTGGGGCGTGGAGGGGGGCCCTCAGTGGGTTCCCGAAAGGTAGGTCAGGGCACCTGTCTGAGGCTGGCTCTGAGGGACCTTCCAGACCTGTTTTGGAACTAGCAATTCAGTGTCATCAGCTGCTTTTGTTCATTAGGTTAAAAGCCCAAGAGTCAAATGAAACAAATGTTTAAAACAAAGTTGTTCAAGTGTCAGTTCTTTGCAGAGACAGTTCCCAGCAGAGAGGCAGGGGCTCTTCCCCCACAGGAACCTGAACATCTGAAACCTACACAAACACTGGGGGATACAAGGAGACAGCAGAGGGCTGAGCCAGGAGGCCTGAGCTGGTGGGTTTCTTGCCCAGCTCTGCTCTGATGAACACCACCAAGGCGGGTGGTGGAAATCAAGGCCAACTGCAAAATAAAGGCCACTGTAAGGCCTTCAATTACTATGAGAGACACAGCAGGAAGTGGGATGTGGGCAAATTCAGATGCTGTTGTGCCCTAATGTGGAGGGAGCTGGCACAGCTAAGTGCTTCTCCCAGGCAGGCCTCACCTCTGCCCTGGGGGCTGCAGACTAAGATTGCAGTGCAGCCCGCTAAGCCCAGCTCAAGGTCACAGGCAGACTTATCGCCTGGTTACTGGGTCGGCGGCCTTCAGCAGCCTTTCCTCCTGCCACCAGTGTTACCTGTCCTGCCATCCAGACACCTGAACTGGCATTTGTGTGACTGTGGAAACAGGGACCTGCACCCGGAAGGGACACCTAAGGGGCAGAGGTGGAGAGCACTGTCCAGCCCACTGCAAAGTCAGTCTTCAGACTGTGAACACGCGGGGTCTGTGAGACAGCTCAGCAGTTGTGAGATCCAATGCATGGACGGCCTACCCCCGTGGCCAGTTCTCACCTTGGCTTCCCCCTTCTTCCTGCTCTGGGAATGGCTGGCTTCCATCCGCGAGATACAGGACCCCGGGAGCCCTGTTTCAAGCCTTCTGACCGCCGAGGGGACCTACCCACTGGGTTGCACCCTCTCCATCCTCGGGGCCCCGCCTGCCCTCCTGGCAGGAGTGTGGTGTGGGGCTCTCGGCTGACATCAGGGATGTCCGCTCATCGCACACTTCTTCCTCGCTGTCAGAGGCCATGAACGTGAGCATGACCCTCCCTCGGGCAGCACCTGGAAGAGACAGCAGAGGAGCCTCATTGTATCTTCCCATGAATGAAGGCAGCAGAGGACCCAGCGGGTGCCTTGAGGCAGCTTGAAGACCTGGACACAGGTTCTGCCCCACAACTGACTTGCAAAGCTGGAGTCCCCAAGGACTGCCCCAAGGCTATACTGGCCTTGTCTGGGAACACCCCCAAGAGACTAGTGCCAAAGGGGGCAAAACACCCATCCGGAGAAGTTGGGGCCACTCCTGTCAGAGCGCTCGTTCATTCATTCAATCAGCAAACACCCGCAGAGCACCTGCTGTGTGACACAGATCATGGTGGGCTCTGGGGATATGCAGAGGACTAAGAAACACCTTTGTCCTAACAACTCAAAACAAAATCCATCCAAGTAGCAGGTGATGTAATCTCGGGTAGGTACAGAAACACCAAGAAGGGACCAAAGCTCAGAGCCCATGAATGTTTTCTGGAGGCACTAACACTGGGTGGAGCCAGGCTGTTCCGGGTGGCTGGGCAGAGGGCTGAGAGATGGGCCAGGACTGAGCCGGCTGTGGCCAAGGTCCATCACCTCCGAGGACAAACACAACCGGGCTGCACAGATCTGTGTTTACAAACATCAGTCTGACTGCTGAGCACAAGGTGAAGGTGATCCCCGCTCCCTCCCCCAGACTACTGTTGGGGGGGGCGGTGGCAGCCGGAAGTGAGGGCTAACTTAAGGTGGGAACTGATGTGGGGGACAAAAGAGCAAAGGCACAGGAGCAAGTGTGCGGGGTGGGAAAGCGTCCCTGATGGCGGGCCCCGAGGGGGCCACAGAGGAAGGGAACCTGCCCCTGTCCCAGACAGCTGCGTGGCCCGAACGAGCCCTCCACGCAGCGGCTGCAGCACCGTGACGAACCCGGTGCAGCCTCAAACCCACATTCCAAGATGCTTTGGGGACTGCAAAGAGCTTCAGACAACCCGTGGTGGATCTCACTGTCCCCACCCCATCCTGGAGGGGTCCGGGGCTGACGGGCAACCTCCCAGAGATCCTCACAGCTGCGCTGCACGGCGCTGGGAGCAGTCTCAGGCCTGCTCTCTGCTGCAAGCATCTCTGAGGAAGTCTGCGCCCCAAAGGAAGCAGACAGCGACCCCAGCAAGGAGGCCCAGCGCCTGCGGCTGCCTCTGCTTTCTGGAAGACAGAGACCACCGGAGGCTCCCCCAGGGAGAGTCGCTGTAGCCTCTGTCCACCTCCCTGACCCACGCCTAGGGCAAGAGGCTGCCCATCGATCTCACAGGAGTTCCAAATCAGTCAGCTCCCCAGCCTCAGGACCCTTGTGTCTGGGACCCACAGGACAAGAACAGGAGCAACGGGGCAGAAGGCAAAGGCCCAGCCATGCCGGGAGGGAGGCCGTGAGCACCTGCTCCACGGGAGTTCAGAGGCCGTTGACTGGGCCTGGGTGTCTCGGGTCTCAGGGAGCAGGAGGGGCATGCAATGGGCCTTGGAGGTGGGGAATTCTGCAGGCAGAGATCAAGGTGAGTCACTCTGCAGACGTAACCACTTAGATTTATGCCACCGGGCCCTAACAAGGCCTGCCCTGACAATCCAGCACTGCGATGTGGCTGAAGTGGGGGACCTGGCGGGCTGAGCGGGAGACATGGCTGCAGGGGCAGGTGGACCACCCCTGGGAGGGGTCTGGGCAGCTGGCTGAGGAACAGGCCTTTAACTCAGCAGAGGGCAGCCAGAAAGGGTCTCTGATCAGGAGAAGGATGTGAGGAAAATGAGGTTTAAAGGGAGTATGCCAACTGGGGGCATCCCCAGGTGGGTGGGGCTGACCTGCTGGGCACCCAGGCTTGGCCCAGGGCCACAAGAGGGCAGTTCTGATCCTTGGTGGCCAGCCCTGGGAACAGACAGTCCACCCAACAAGGCCCAGTTCCAGGAGACACAGCTCCACAGCCCCCATGCTGCAGACCGGGGAAGTTCTTAGCTTTAGTTCCTTCATCCACAGAAAGAGAAACAAACCTTAAGGCCCTCCTTCATGAGGCCTGGCATCACAGACAATTGCTAAATAAACACCAGGAGTTCCCCTTCCTACCCAGTCCACAAGGCTGAATCTCTCACTCCAGGAAGAGGTACCCAGAGCAAGCAGCTGGCTGACAGTACTCCATCTTGAGCAGTGTCTCAGATGGACTGTGAAACCACAGGGGGCTCTTTTCATACTTTGTTTTCTATTGTGTCAGCTTTGCTTCATTCCAGGGGAGCGGTGGTTAAGTTCCCAGCTCCCCTCCTTCAGTTCTGCCCACGCCTCTGGGGGCTGCCTACAACTTGTTCTCCCAGGACTGCAAGTACAACTTTTGGATTACAGTGGTTCTTCTTCCCATACCCGCCCTCTGACCCCCAAACCATCCCACCTCCTACTCCCTCTCCCATCTCATTCTTCATTAAGATTCATTTTTAATTATCTTAATATACAGAAGGCCAACTCTATACTAAGTAAAGATTGCAACAGTTTGCACCCACACAAAGTATAAAGCACTGGTTGAAGACTAGGTTGACCGTAATTCTCATAGCACAACACATTAAGGACAGCGGTTCTACATGGGGAGCAAGTGCACAGTCACTCCCACTGTTGATTTAACAATTGACACTCTTATTTATGATGTCAGTGATGTCCCTGCTTTGTAATCTCAGGTGCAAGGCTAGGCCCTGACCCAGGAAGGTGGGTGCCCCATCACCCACCCGTTCACATCCCCACTGCTCTGCACTGCCTAACTTCTGAATCTGGGAGTGAAGGAATGAACAGAACTTCTCTTGCACACTGTATGTCTGCCAGAGAGCAACCAAAGGCAAGTGGAGAGCAAGATTGTTCTACCGTGAAAGTCCCTAAAGAATGCCCACTGCAGAGGAGGGAGTGGACAAAGTGGCTCTAATACCACTGGGACAAACCAGACTGACTTTACTGGAAGCAGTGGAAATCAGAAGTCTCAAAACAGGGGCCAGCACTGTGGTGCAGCAGGTAAAGCTGCTGCCTGCAGTGCTGGCATCCCATATGGGTGCCAGTTCAAGTCCCAGCCACTCCACTTCAGATCCAGCTCTCTGCTGTGGCCTGGGAAAGCAGTAGAAGATGGGCCAAGTGCTTGGGCCCCTGCACCCACGTGGGAGACCTGGAGGAAGCTCCTGGCTCCTGGCTTCAGATCAGCTCAGCTCTGACCGTTGTGGCCATCTGGGGAGTGAACCAGTGGATGGAAGATTCTCTCTCTCTTTGCCTCTCCTGTGTAGCTCTTTCAAATAAATAAAAATAAATAAATCTTTAAAAAAAAGCCTTAGAAACATTTGTCCCTTTGGATCTTAAATGCTACTTCTCAGTATTTGCCTAAGAAAACACTAAAAGATCTCTGTCTCTCTAACTCTGCCTGTCAAAAAACAAACAAAAAACAAAAAAAACTAAAATATTAAAATATGAGTTGCAGTTTTTACAATTATAAAACCAAAGACATGAACATGATCAAAAAGTGTGACTCCCACACTGACACTGCAGTCCCCTCAAATCCATGGTCCTGCTTTTTGGGGTGGTAGTACCTACCCCTGGTCAACTGTGGGTAAATACCCAGCTCTTGAAATAATTTGTTTTCAATAGCTTTCATTATAGCTTATTGTTATTGTCATAACTTCTATTTCATTATTATTATCTTTAATCATTGTGTGTGGTTGATAAATTAAACTATCACAATAAGTATGTTTGTACAGAAAAAACAGTACAGGGGCTAGTGTTGTGGCATAGTGGGTAAGGCCACTGCCTGCAATGCCAGCATCCCACCTGGGTGCCTGTTCATGCCTGGCTGCTCTACTTTCAATCCAACTCCTTGCTATTGTCCTGGGAAAAGCAGTGGAAGACGGCCCAAGTGCTCGGACCCCTGCCACCCATGCGGGAGACCCAGAGGAAGCTCCTGGCTCTGGCCTGGCTCCGTGCTGGCCATCATGGACACTCAAGGAGTGAGCCAGCAGATGGAAGTTCTCCCTCTGTCTCTCCCGCTCTCTAACTCTGACTTTTAAATAAATAAATCTTTAAAAAAAAAAAAAGGATATATAGGGTTTGGCACCATCTATAGGCTCAGGCCTATAGACTGCATGCCAGATAAGGGAGACACCAGGGCATCTCCATCTGTGAGAGATAAAAAGTCTGCTTCCAAAGTTAATCTAGAATATATAACACACATAATCACCTGAATTTCTTACAAAGTGTATGTATATGAAGGACTGGCAAGACCTGATCCAACACATTCAAGGTGGTTCTCTTTTCATGGTAAGATTGTGGGTGAATGTTACTTTCATAACATTTTCCTGCATTCCTCAAAGTTTCGATAATAAAGGTGGACTGTGTGAGGCTGGCGCTTTGCCACAGTGGGTAAAAGCCACTGCCTACAGTGCCGGCATCCCATATGGGCACCGATTTAGAGTCCCAGCTGCTCCACTTCCAATCCAGCTCTCTGCTATGGCCTGGGATAGCAGAAGATGGCCCAAGTGCTTGGGCCCCTGCACCCATGTGGGAGACCCGGAAGAAGCACCTGGCTCCTGGCTTTGGATCCACGTAGCTCTGCCACTGCGGCCATCTGGGGAGTGGGCCAGCGGATGGATGACCTCTCTCTCTGCCTCTGCCTCTCTCTAACTCTGCCTTCAAATAAGTAAGTGAATCTTTTTAAAAAAGATGGATTGTGTCTCATCTTTAAAGCTACCAAGTTTTAAAAGGGAAATACTGAGCATTAACATTAGGATTAATTCGTACCCCTGCCCTTCCTGAATCCACTCACTGGGCTGGGAGACCGATGGGATCCAGTGACACTGCTGCCACATTTCTCTCCAGCATCTGAATCCCCCGGTTCTGGAAAGCAAACAAGGCAGCTTCCCTCTGAAATTCCTACGAGCCTGTTTTGCAAGGCACCTGAATCAGTACGGAGGCCTGCTAGTGCTGAAATCCTCAGAGGGACAAATCGCCACCCAAATGCGTGCAGATAAACAACCTTGCTGTTGTTTGTCCACGTCCCAGTGCCAGTGACGCAGAGAATTCCAGCGGGAGGCTGACTCCTGGGCAGGTGGGGGAAGGGAGTGCTGGGCAACGCTCCTGCCACGGATGCCAAATAACACCCAAGATTAACGACACTGCAACCAGCTCTCCCCCTCTGATGGCACAGCAGGGAAACGTGGAAAGGCTGGCGGAGCGTGCTGAGGCTGTCCAGCGTACAGAAGCCCTTCCCAGGACAGAGTGTTACAGCTGGAAGCTGCCTTGCATCAGGAAGCAAAATCCAACATGCAGGGAAGCCAGCACTCTTCCCCATTCTTCAGTCGAACGGGACGGAAATGCTGAATTAGCCAAACCACGGGAGTCTCACCCAGAGACTTGCCCCAGCCATGCTTGTGTCCAGCAGTTTCTGCAATGATTTGGGAAACCCGGTGACCCAATTCGCTTGACCTGCTTTTCGTGAAAGAGAAATGAAAACGGACCCAGGCAGGAAACAGGTTTCAGGGCTAAAGCAAATCCTAGCGTCTCATAGAAAAAGACAGTTCCAAAACAAATTGGCAATTACTGTCCTCCACATAAACACTTGGGAACGCGTGGAAAGGCCTGGCTCCCAGACACCTGGTCTCTGAGCAACGCTCCTGGTTTCAAAGGTGGCAGTGCAGGTTTTCAGTAGGCATTTCTCCAGGGTCACAGGGCTCCTGCACAGTGCTCTCCTGGTTCTGGGGACTCCCAGGTGTCCCCCATACAAACAAAGGGTTTGCTAAGGTCAGATGATACTGGACATGCCCATGGCTTCCCTGCCCACCTTTCTGCCCCAGCCCTGGACGCCTCACCATGTTCTTTGGTAACCACTCCCAACTGCCTCAGCCCATATCCCAACACACACCACTTTCTGTGAAGTTCTTCCCTACACTGGGCAGTGAATCCCAGAGGCCCTGTGGTACCACCCAGCCAGACCACGGGCCCCACAGACCCTCTGCTGGGCCCCTGAGCCTTGGCCCTGGCCCTGGCCCTAGATCTCCTGCACTGGGCCTTGCCTACTTACAAATGCCCGGGGCCCAGGCAGACTTCTCTCACTTCTTAAAGCAGCCTGGGGAAAAAGGGGCAAAGGGAGTCCACTAACACACCCCACCCACAAGTAGGTCCCAGACTTTTTTGTCTTAAATGAGAAGCAGGAAGCCAGCAGTCAAAGGCAGACACTTTCGAGACTGGCAGGGTTCAAATCAGCCAGCTATGGGATCAGAGCCTCACGGGTGTATTCCCTGGCTGCACAGCCTCGGACAACCTAATCTGACTGGGTCCATTTGCTCCTCCGTGAAAAGCTGAATCAACACAGTGCACAAGATCACCATAAAAACGAGATAACAGGTGCACTGTTGGGCACGTAGTAAGTGTTCAATAAATAGTAGTTATAACGGCGAGGGAACACAGAGGGGACAGTGAGGGGGGGTATGCGGAGCCTCCTGAGGTCCCTTCCTGCCAAGTCACAGACCTGCTAAACCACCAGGCACCAGCTGGCTTCAAAGGTCAGGCCACAGGCAGAGAGATCTTGTGTTCATTCAGCCCCAGGGCACATGTGAACACTCAACAAACGAAGGGGACTTCCACAGGATGGTGTCAGAGCTGGCAAGGACCTCAAGGCCATCAAGTCAGCACTCGACTTTGCAGTGAAGTAAACAGATGCCCAAAGGGGCAACAGCCGTCCATCACGGCCCCATGACCCAGAGCCAACAAATCCAGGATCTCCAAACAGCCTTCAGGGAGCTCGTGCCAAGTCCTGTCCACCCAGCGCTTGGGACGTCACAGACACAGTGGCCAGAGTCACACAGGCAGCCCACAGTGCACAGCACATGGATTCTTGGGAACACAGCCACTCTTCCAAGGCACGTGCCTTTGTCACGGGCAGGCCAGTGTCCAGTCATGTCCCCACCCTGCCCTCCTTCCGCTGTGGGGGGCATGCAGCTCCCTGGGGGAGGAGAGGGCCCTGCTTCCCTGAGCTAACCCACAAGGAAGGCTGCGCAGTGGGAAGGGGAGATAAGGAAAGCCTTTTCCAATGCTCCGGACTCCAACTTGGTTTCCCAAGCATGCTCGACGACGACATTAACAGGAAAATCCGATACAAGACCTTTAGCCACAGTTTCCTTTCTCTACTATTTTAATAGATAAATATTTGTATGTCCATAGAGCAGAGCGCTGGGAAGAAACGCATGTTAAGAGTGGTGATCTCTGAGATGAGGGCTACTGGATGACCTTTTAAAGAAAATTGCCACATTTTCTAGAGTAGACGGATACTACTTTTAGTTTTTAAAAGGTCAGGAGTGGGGCCACTGGCATTGTAGTAAAGGTGCCACCTGTGACACCAGCAGCCCACAGAGGTGCCAATTTGCATCCAAGCAGCTCCACTTCCGATCCAGCTCCTTGCTGAAGGCCTGGGAAAGGCAGTGGAAGAGGGCCCAAGTGTGTGGGTTCCTGTCATCCACATGGGAGACCCTGATGAAGCGCCTGGCTTTGGCCTGGCTTAGCCCTGGCCATCGCGACCATCTGGGGAGTGAACCAGTGGATGCAAGAGACCTCTCTGTCTTTCCCTCTAACTCAGACATTCATATAAATAAATAGATCTTAAGAAAAAAAAAAACCACAAAA
The DNA here is from genome assembly GCF_964237555.1 of Oryctolagus cuniculus. Classification (NCBI taxonomy): domain Eukaryota; kingdom Metazoa; phylum Chordata; class Mammalia; order Lagomorpha; family Leporidae; genus Oryctolagus; species Oryctolagus cuniculus. The sequence continues at coordinate 67,595,273 of NC_091444.1, forward strand.
ACCAAAAAACCACAAAATAAAAGGAGGTTTCCGGTGTAGGTACAAACAGAAAATTGAGTTCCCTTTAAATTTCTTTCCCCCGCTCTAGAATTGTAGTAAAGAAGAGCAGGCAGCACCTTCTCCCAGTCAATGAAGTGGCTACCAAAGAAATGATCTCCCTCACTGATGTCTGGCCTCCCTTCAGGACTCGCGTGAAATTCTTCTCCCCAGACATTCAGGTGAGAGACAGAGCATCTCTGAGCCCGGATGCTAACACTCACTACACAAGGCTCACAGCCCAGGAGGAGCAGAGAGCCTGTCGCTGGGCCCCTAAAACCCTCCCCGCACTGCGAAGGCCTGGGGGGAGGTGGACACACTTGCAGAAACACATGCTGCCTTGTGAGTCCCCCAAAACCAAAGCAACATCTGAAAGACAGCCAAAGACGTTTTTACTAGAAACAAGCAGATGACCTGCACATTCTGCACACTGTGGTTTTTTTTTTTTTAAACAAAAAATACACTTTGTTCTGGTTTGAGAGAAACTTCCTAATGGAGACTCCACAGACATTTCTTGGCAAGCAGCATAGCACCCGAGCAAGGCGAACGTACCGGAAGCCTTTTTTTGTACAAAAACTAAAAAAATTAGAAGAAAAAAAGAGAAAGAGAAAAGAAAGACAAAGTACAAATCCTAGTGGTCACCACTGAAGCCACACAAAGAGACCAGCTGCCTAACCCCTGGAACCTCAGCTTCCCCTAGAAGGGGAGTAACTACCACATTACTTAAGTTTTTTTTTTTTTGACAGGCAGAGTTAGACAGTGAGAGAGACAGAGAGAAAGGTCTTCCATCCGTTGGTTCACCCCCCAAATGCCACTATGGCCGGCACTGCGCCAATCTGAAGCCAGGAGCCAGGTGCTTCCTCCTGGTCTCCCATGCGGGTGCAGGGCCCAAGGACCTGGGCCATCCTCCACTGCCCTCCCGGGCCACAGCAGAGAGCTGGACTGGAAGAGGAGCAGCCGGGACAGAATCCGGTGCCCTAACCGGGACTAGAACCCGGAGTACCAGTGCCGCAGGCGGAGGATTAGCCTAATTACTTAAGTTCTTAACACAACTGTGCTAACCACTGTACAGAACAGATTTTGACTTATAGGATCCACTCATAAAACAAGATACATTATGTCATTCCTAAGGTCAGTTGCCGAGAGAGGTCAAGGCAGGGGAGAGCCCACACCAGGTGTGCAGCAGGGAACATGTCGGGCTCTAGACTTGGCACATCAACACCAATGCACACAGTTTCTCCCCCAAACACAAACCCACATCCGGCTCACTGAGCAGCACCATTCCCACGAGCCACTCCCAGGACCTCAGGCTTGTCTGCCTCAGGGGAACCAGAGGATCCCGTGCTGGACCCCTGCCCCTTCACCCGCCGGGCCCAGGGAACACAGCTGCCGACACGGCTCCTCCAGCTCCTGTGGGAGCTGGCGCTCACACACCTGCTGCAGCTCATCCAGAGCCTTTAATTACTTGCCTGCGGCCTTGGCTCAGCGCCTCGGAGGCTCAGGTGTCTACAGAACAGACTCGGGCCACCTCATGGGCATGCACGCTAGAAGCCGGGGTCTGCGTGCATCACGACTCCGGACAGTCCAGTCTGTGCACTGGGAGGTCAGCGGATCTGGATGGGGATGCCCAGGCTCCTGGTCTGTAAGTGGGGACGCAGCTCCTTCACCGATCAACAGTTCATACCCGCGAGAAGGAACACTTAGCAAGCCAACAGATGGGGACACGTTCTCTAACCAGCCAAGGTCTGCGCGCCAGGACACTAAGCCTGGTTTCGCTGGTCCTACCTGGGCGACCTTGAGGGCAGTCACTCTAACTCTGCAGACCCAGCCTCTTCATCAGTAAAATTCGGGGGTGGGGGCCGGCTTCGGTTTCAGGTCTTTTTGGCTCCAAAAGCTGGATTCCAGGCGCCTCCCCACAGCTTCAAATGCCTGATAAAACAGCCGGCTCCAGCTGGTGACCAAAGCCGGCTCCCCCCGCCCCCCCCCGCCCCTCTGCGCAGATGGTGCCCAGGGCTGCTGGCCGAGCAGACTGGGCGCAAGTGAGGTCCCAGCCCCCAAGCCTCCGAGACCCACGTGCGCGGTTCCTTTAAATGCTCCGGAGCGAGAGAGGGCACGGCCCGTTAGAGGCCCCGGCCTGGGGATGCGCCCAGGGCCCGCTCCTGGCCCCACTTCCGGGCGCGCTGCCTTCCTGCCCCCGCGCCCGCTCCAGAGGCCCGGAGCGCGGCGCGCGCAGCGGCTCGGCCCCACGACCGCCGCCGCCCGAAGCCCTGGAGCCGAGGGCGAGACCCGGCTCGCGGGTCGCGGTTCCACCCCTGACCCGAGCAGCGCCCGCTCGCTCACCTGCCTCGGCGACGAGCCGCAGCCTAGTGGCGCCGCTGCCGGACACGGAGCCGGCACCCTCGCAGGCCCCGCCCCGGCGCGGCCCGGCCCGGCCCCGCCCCGCGGCTGACGTCGTCTTCCCTCCACTGCTGGCGCCGCCCCGAGCCGCCGGCGCGGCGGGGCCTGGGCGGTGCTTGCTCTGGCTGCGTGCACTGGGCCGGCCCCACTGGGCAAGGACCTTCTGCATTGGCTCCCTGAACTCTCCGAGTTTTAGGTTCCTGTCACTTCCTCGTCACGGCTTTAACTCACCTTGAGGGAGCACTCATGGTCTGATGGCAGCTGCACCCACGTTTCCTGGAGCTGTGGGTGAAATTGAACCGGAATGATGTTGCTACCTGACCTTGGGGACTGCGATTTCGGGATTGGAGGACCGTTGAGGGGGTCAGGGGGAGATGCGTTGAGAGTGTCAATAATTGGGCGTTGTCTGAGTAGCTTTACTTAAAAATAAAAAAAACAGGTGCTGTTCAGTAAACGTTAAGCATTTTAAGGTGTATAATTAAACGGCAATGTTGTCCGTGGTGGCCTCTTAGTTCCAGAACATTTCCATCATCTCTACCCCTCCTCTCCCACTCCCATCTCCCCAAAATGAAAGCGTAAAGAAGTTTCTTCCCAACGCTCTCCTCCCAGCCAGCCCCCAGCAACCATCAATCTGCTTCTGTCCCAGTAGGTTTAGCTAGTTTTGATATTTCGTACAAATGAAATCCAACAATGGATGATCGTTAGGTCTGGCTTAACTTAGCATGGTGGCAGGGTTCACCGTCTTTATAGCCTGTATCAGCTCTTCATTCTTTTGTTTATGACTGAATGATATTCCGTTATAGCTGTAGCTATCCAGTGGTTTGTTTACACAATGATACACATTAAGATCATTTATATATTGGATACAATCATTTATCCAATGATGGGCATTTGGGCTGCTCCTACCTTTTGGCGATTGCGAGGAATGCTGCTATAAGCACGTGTGTGCATCTATTTGAGGATTGACGTTGTCATTTTTGGGGGGTTGAACTTCTAGATCACGTGGTAACTCAGTGTTTAACTTTTTGAGGAACCACCAAATGATTTCCACAGTGACCGAATCACTTTACATTCCTGCCAGCAATGTGTGAGTGTTCCAAAGTTTCTCTACATACACGCCAACACTTGTTATTTTCCATTTTACAGTTCTTATAGGCACCTTAGTGGGTATGAAGGGGTTCCTCATTCTGGTAGGGGTTTGCATTTCCCTAGTAATCAATGATGCTGGAGTATCGCTACATGTGCTTGTTGACCACTTGAATATATTCCTCAGAGAAATATAGATTCAAGTCTCTTCCCATTTTTAAGTGGTTTTTTTTTTTTTTTTTGCTTTTGTCTTTCTGGCTTAGAAGAGCTCTTTATATATTTTGGATACTAGACTCATCAGATGTGCACATTACAAATACATTCTACAGGTTGTCTTTTTCTGATGTCCTTCGATGAAAATAAGAATTTAATTTGGTGAAGTCCAGTTTATCTATTTTTTTCTTTTGCTGCTTGTACATTGGGTGTTCTTTATAAGATTACACTACTGAGACTGGCACTGTGGTGCTGTGGGTTAAGTTGCCATCTGCAGTGCCGCCATGCTATATGGGTGCTAGTTCAAGTCCTGGCTGCTCCTCTTCCGATCCAGTTTCCTGCTAGTTTGCCTAGGAAAAGCAGTGGAATATAGCACAAGTCCTTAGACCCCTGCACCCATGTGGGAGACCTGAAGGAAGGTTCTGACTCCTGTCTTTGGACTGGCCTAACTCCGGCCGTTGCAGATGGAAGATCTATCTCCTCTCTCTCTCTTCCTCCCCCCCGCCCCTCTAGCTCTGCCTTTCAAATAAATAAATATATCTTGAAAAATTGATTCCACTGTTGAATCCAAGGTCTGAAGATTTACACCAATGTTTTCTTCTACGACTTTTATAGCTTTAGTGTTTTTATTTGGGTTGTTGGTCCATTTGAAGTTAATGCTTGTATATGATATTGATGTGGACAAGTGGACAAGTGTGCATTGATCTTAGTCCAGGCTCTTGCCTTGCACAGACAAGCCCTCCAGTGCAGACATGTATAATGTAAATAAGTGAAAACAGAATTTATTCAAAAGGTGAGAAAATTAACACACAGGCACACGTGAGCATGAGTTGCCTCACAACAGAGAAATATCTATCATGAGTGTCACGAGCGGGCAGTGGGCTAGAGAATTGCCCAAAGGCAGGAGGGGTGAGAGAGGGAAAAGAGACTGCACCTGTGCAGCACCTCCAGCCTCGGTCCATGGTGAGAAGCTGCCTCCCTTGATGTTGCAGGTGGTTAGGGTGGTACCTCCATAGATGTGACGCCACCCAAGGAATTTAGTGACACCTCCCCAAGTTCTGCCTGGAGCTTAATTTCCATATTTTCATGGCGTTCCACGTAGGATGAAGCAGGTGCATCCTGGGAAAGGGGCAATTTGATGGACAAGTAGGAAGATAGAATTACATTTGGGCCTTGTGGACTTCCAGCTCCTCAGACCTATGTAGCTGCCTGCCTATTCATCCTAAATCAGTGAGGTCAGGGTCCAAATTCATTCTTTTCTCGTGGGTATCCAGTTGTCCCAGCACTGTTTGTAGACGAGATTTCCCTTTTTCCATTGAATAGTCTTGGGCCTAATTGAAAATCCACTGGCTACAGATGTATGGGCAAAAAACATTTTTTAAAGCTAACTAAATGCAAATTAACTCAAGATAGAAATGTGGCAGCTCAAGATTTTGAAGACAAAAGCAATTGTCTGAATAGTGAACTTGGATAAATTAGAGAAAGGAAATGGAATTAACAGAAAGATAATAAAATACTAGAACCTCAGAAAGAGAGGACAGTTGCAGCTCGTAAACCCAACTCCAGCGTGTGAACCCTTGCTTCTCTTCAGATCCTGGGAAAGGGCTGCACCCCACCCCGATTCGTGATTGTTTTTAGCTTTCAGTGTGTACTTCACTGAGAGCTGAATCTCAGTTTCTAAAGTGAAATGAAGAGACTCATGAGGTATGGCAGCAAGTTGTGATGGAATACAAATAAGGAAATACATGCTCTTGGTCCTTGTTTGATATCCCAAGCTCTTACAACTTTTGGAATCTCTGAAGTGATGCAAGTGTCTCTGGTGCTCTAATGAGGTGGCCAGTGACCCCAGTTCTGGGGGTGAGGGGTGCTTTAGGATAGGGGCAAGTAGGCAGGAACACTACGGCCTGATTAGAGGGTTGGAACTTTCAGCCCCCATCTTCACTTCCCAGAAGGTTACTAAATCACTAGTAGCTAATGGTTTAATCAATTGGACCTGTGTAACAAAGCCATCGTGAACACGCTAAATGACCTAAATGACTAGGTGTGGGGAGCTGCTTGTTATATCTTAATGTTAGCCGTTGCAAAGCACACCGGACACCGGAGTAAGGGAAAGGGTTTATTGGGGAACACCCTACAGACCGGAGTGAAGGGGCGGCGAAGGAAAAAGAGAGAAGGAGACTGTAAGAGAGAGAGACAGAGAGGAGAAGAGCTAGCAAGGAGAGAAGAGAGAGCAGAGAAGAGGAGAGAGGAGAGCAGAGCCAAGAGACCAGAGGAGGAGGCTAGAGAGAGGAACCGAGAGAGAGCAAGAGAGAAGGGGCAAGAGAGCAGGTGTGCAGGAACAGGCCCTTTTAAAACTTTGCCTTGAAGAACCTTAAAATCAAACCAAGATGGAGTGACTTAAGCCAACGCTATTATAAACAAGAAGTCACCTTTGCCCCAAATAAAATTAAAGTTTAAAAATTATAGCCCTAAACTTTTTCCCCCAGAGCTAAAATTAGGTGCAGCTATAAAAATAAGGGACCCTATGCTTAGCTAGCTGAGACACTTGTGCCTGGCTCCTAATACTCAAATAACGGTGTGGGAAGTGGGACGCTGCTCTCCCTCCAGGGGATCGAAGGGAGCAAGACGTCATCCCCCTCAGGGTGAACAAGATGACGCTGACAGGGAAAGGAACTGCTGAAGAAGTAAACAACAAAATGGCGTCGAGGTGCATGCCTCCCATGTGATCCCGTAGCTGATTGGATGGAGGACACATGCCTTTCACATGATCAGCTCACTGATTGGATAGAGGACGCATGCCTTTCATATGATCAGCTCGCTGATTGGATAGAGGACGCATGCCTTTCACATGATCAGCTCGCTGATTGGACAGAAGGCGCATGCCTTTCACATGATCAGCTCACAGATTGGACTGCTGTGTGCATGGACGCTATAGTGCTTTTGATTGGTCACTGCGGGTATATAAACCGTGTGGCTCTGTGCTGGGGGCGCTCTCTGGACTCCCGAGTTCAGGAGGTCCGTCTGTGCAGACGCCGAATAAATCCTCTTGCTTTTGCATCAGCCGGTCTGGACTCTGAGTCTTTGGGGTGTGCCTCTCGATGTGTTAGCATCCTCACTCAGAGGGTCTAACAGCCTGAGGGCGGGCAGGGAAGCAGGAGCAGCGAATCCCATTAGGATGGGGGTGGAGCCTGGCTCAGGTAGCTGGGCCATGCTGCCACCTGGCTACAACAGCGCCAGTTTCCTAACACTGCTGGCTGGTGAGGTGCTCGGGCATGGAAATGCTGAACTGAATGGTCCCGCATGCCTTGCCCTTTGCATGTCTTCCATTTGGCTATTCCTGAGTTGTGTCCTTTTAAACAAATTAATAATGAGTAAAGAACTTCCTTGAGTTCTGTTAGTCATTCTAGAAAAGTATCCAGACTGGGGTGGGGAGACCTGGGAGCCCCTGGTTCTTAAGTGGTCAGCTAGAAGGCAGTGGACTCATGATTAGTGCCTGAAGTGGATGCAGTCTTGTGGACTGAGGCCTTGAACTTACAGGTTGTGAGACTAACTCCAGGTTTAGTGTTGGAATTGAATTGTAGGGCATCTGATTGGTGCTTGGAGAATCCACACATTTGATGTCAGAAGTGTAGTGAGTTAAAACAGTTCTCAGAAGTATTCTCTCTTGTTTCTTAGTAGAGTTTGAGGAGGATTGGTGCTTTTTAAAAAAATTTTATTCATCGGCCAGCGCCACAGCTCACTAGGCTAATCCTCCGCCTGTGGTGCCGGCATCCTGGGTTCTAGTCCCGGTTGGGGCGCCGGATTCTGTCCTGGCTGCTCCTCTTCCAGTCCAGCTCTCTGCTGTGGCCCAGGAAGGCAGTGGAGGATGGCCCAAGTGCTTGGGCCCTGCACCCGAATGGGAGACCAGGAGGAAGCACCTGGCTCCTGACTTCGGATCAGCACAGCGCACCGGCCGTGGTGGTCATTTGGGGGGTGAACTAACTGAAGGAAGTCCTTTCTCTCTGTCTCTCTCTCTCATTGTCTAACTCTGCCTGTCCAAAAAAAAAATTATTCATTTAAAATTTTATTTATTTGAGAGGTAGAATTACAGAGAGAGAGAGAGAGAGAGAGAGAGAGAGAGAGAGAGAGAGAAGGGTCTTCCATCCACTGGTTCATCCCCAGATGGCTGCAACAGCTGGAGATTAGCTGATCTGAAGCCAGGAGCCAGGAGCTTCTTCTGGGTGTTTCACTTGCATGCGGGGGGCCCAAGCACTTTGGCCACCTTTCACTGCTTTCCCAGGCCATAGCAGAGAGCTGGATCAGAAGGGGAGCAGCCAGGACTTGAACTGGCACCCATATGGGATTTCAGCACTACAGGCTTAGCCCACTATGCCACAGCACCAGCCTGAGGATTGCTGTTAATTCTTCAAAGGTTCAAAGAAAATCATCAAATCGAAGCCATCTGCTTCTGCTTTGGGAGGAGGTTTTCTTTTCTTTTCTTTTCTTTTTTTAATTACTAATAGAATCTCCTCACTTTTTATTTGGTTGTTTGGGTTTTCTATTTCTTCTTGAGTTGTTTTTGGTAATTTACATGCTTCTAGGAGTTAGTTAATTTCACCTAGATTATCTAAATTGTTGGCATACAGTTGTTCATAGTATTTTCTTATAACCTTTTCTTTAAGGTCCATAGTAGTAAGCTACTTTCACTTCTGACTTTATTTACATCTTCACTCTTTTTTCAGTGTAGTTAAAAATTTGCCAATTTATTGATCTTTTCAATTTTTTAAATTTTAGCCACTGTACTTTTCAACTCCAGAGTTTCTATCTGATTCCTATAAAATTATATCTCTTTGTTGAATTTCTCCATTATGGATTCATTGTTCTTGTTTCCTTTAGTTCTTTGTCATGATTCCCTTTAGCTGGTTGAACATATTTGGGTTAGTTCATTTAAAACCTGTTCAGCAAGTCCAATGTCTGGGGTTCCTGAGGGATAGTTTCTGGTAATTTACTTTTTCTATGAATGGGTCATCTGATTCTTTTTCTTTGTATGCATTTTTTAAAGATTTATTTTATTTATTTGAAAGGCAGGGTTACAGAGAGAAGTAGAGAGAGAGAGAGAATTTTTTCCACCTGCTGGTCCACTTCCCAAATGGCCACAATGACTGGGCCTGGGTCAGGCCAAAGCCAGGAGCTTCTTCTGGTCTCGCAAGTGGGTGCAGGGGCCCAAACACTTGGGCCATCCTCTGCTGCTTTTTCAGGTGCATTAGCAGGGAGCTGGATTGGAAGTGGAGCAGCCAGGACAGGAACTGGTGCCCAGGTGGGATGCTGGCACTGTAAGCCGGGGCTTTAGCTCACTGCACCACAGCACAACTCCTTCTTTGTATTCTTTCTAATTTTTTTTTGTTGAAAAGTGGCATTCCTTCGATGCTTAGCCAAGCCACTCTATCCATCTGCCTGAAACTTTGTCTCCTGGTTCAGCGGAGCCCATAGATCAATGAACAGGGCAAGCCCAGGGCCCTGGTGGGTTTTTCCTGCTATGAGTCTGGTTCTGGGTACGTGCATTGCTGTCGGGATTCTCCGTGGTACATGCAGTAGCCTTTCAAAGCCCTTATTCTTCTTCTTCTTTTTTTTTTTAACTTTTATTTAATGAATATAAATTTCCAAAGTACAGCTTATGGATTACAATGGCTTCCCCCCCATAACGTCCCTCCCAACCACAACCCTCCCCTTTCCCACTCCCTCTCCCCTTCCATTCTCATCAAGATTCATTTTCGTTTCTCTTTATATACAGAATATCAGTTTAGTATATATTAAGTAAAGATTTCAACAGTTTGCACCCACATAGAAACACAAAGTGAAAAATACTGTTTGAGTACTAGCTATAGTTTTAAATCACAATGTACAGCACATTAAGGACAAAGATCCTACATGAGGAGTAAGTGCACAGTGACTCCTGTTGTTGACTTAACAAATTGATACTCTTGTTTATGGCATCAGTTGTGGCCAGCCACAGGCAGTCGCCCCTTTTGTTTACACTTAAACATATGAATGGAGACATCCCAGCACAGACAATTAGGCTAAGGAGATTCCAGGATGAGGCAGGAAGAACCTTATCTCACTGCTAAACTTCTCACAAGAGCTGATGTAGATAATCAGCCACACCTGAAACCTGCATTTATCACCTAGGTGTTTTATTATACCCTTGTAATCAATGATTTATAACATTTTGTGATCTGTTAAGCGGAAGAACCTTATCGGGAACTCTTTGTAACCCCAAAAGTCTTTTGGATATGTAAATCTTTTGTGTGCCTTCTTGTATACAACTGGTCATGTTTAAATACTATTGGATTTGTTGAATGAATGAGCCTTGATCAGGGTTTGTCTTGGCTCCATTCTTTGCGTCCTCGCCCCCACATTCCCACTCTCTGTTTCAGGAAACCCGGTTCTTTGTGCTGCAGGCCATCACGATCAGTAATCACCCTAGGCTCTTGTCATGAGTTGCCAAGGCTATGGAAGCCTTTTGAGTTCACCGACTCTGATCATATTTAGACAAGGTCATAGTCAAAGTGGAAGTTCTCTCCTCCCTTCAGAGAAAGGTTCCTCCTTCTTTGATGACCTGCAAAGCCCTTATTCTTCCAAATGTCTTTCTCCCCAGCCTCCTTGTCAAATGCCCATCTGCTGATTGGTCCAGCTGCTCTCCGTTATGCAGACAGCTATGGGTGAATTTGTCTTTAAATGTTTTTAGCAGATGACACCATGAAACTGCCAGGCAGGTGAAAATACACAGCCACAATTATTTGAGAACAAGGTCCATGTTGCTTAGCTTGGTATCCGCAAGCCACCCAGGAATGCTGTCACTTCCTAGGCTGCCACTGGCCTGGGGAGGGGAGACAGTAGGTGTTGTGTTCCGGATTGCCCGGATAGAAAGAACCAGCGAGACTCACCGTAATGCAAAGAACAAAGGGACTTTATTTGTAGGTCCAGCATGCTGGGGCCCCAGCCTCCCGTGCAACGCAGTGCTGGGAGACCAAGACCCCCTTCTCTTTGTTCTCGGGGTTTTTATAGTTCCCAGGCAAACAAGTATTAACGTCGACATTCCTTCTTTCCCCTGGCCCTGTAGGACCAAGGATGGCCCACCTTATTGGTTGCCTCCACCTGGTCCTTCGAACAGGACCAAGGCCTGCCCAGTGTCAGGTTTCATCTTCTCATACCAGGTGCATCCTGGGCCTAGTCAGTTTTTTTGTCTTGTGAGAAGCCTGTCATGGCGTGGCTCTGGCCTCTCACACAGGTGAGGAAGCAAAGATGCTGCAAGACTTAACTGAAATTCAGCAGCTTGTTGCTTCTTGAAGTTTTTCTCTGGTTCCCATAAATTTTTGTTTGATTCAAACAACCCCCCCCCCCAAAAAAAAAAGCCGATTCTGTTTGTTTTTGCCAGTTTCTGGTTGTTTCAGTGGTGAGATGTATTCTTGGAGCTCCCTCATCTGTCATTTCCCATGATGTCACTTCCAAATAGCCTCACTTTTAACACTAGGTACTGTTGCCCGCAGATTTTCTCCTGAACGCTCTACCTCCATCTGCTCCCTCTTTCATCATGGACTTCACCTCCTCTGCCTGTCCTGGCGGCCTCAGTGTCCACACTCTCCTTGGCAGTCCAGCCATGCCCAGAGCTGGCACCGGTGTGTTGATGAAGCCCAACACTGCGTCTCCCACTTAGTCTTCTCCCTTGAGCCCGGGACATATGGAAAGCTGTCCAAGAACTGCTCCTTTCAAATCCTTCAGACTACTCTGGGTCAGGCCTGGGACTATGTTCTGGCTAGTAGGATGGAAAGAGTAGGACATGCCATTCTTGTCATTTTTATTTTTTATTTTTTGCTATCCAGAATATGAGGATGCTAGCTGGAGCTCAAGGAGCCAAGGACCAGGAAGCCCATGCAGATGGTGAAGTCACAAAATGGAATGGTCCACAATGATTGTGGAAATGTACTCTGTTCCAGGGAGGCAAGGCAGCTTTTACCTGGCTTAAGATGTTGTGATCTTGATTCCCTCACACACTGCTAGACCCGAGCTTGTTTAACACCTAAGACCTCATCAGCCAATGCCTCTAGGCACTAGGCCTTCTGCGGCTCTCTCTGCTCCGTTTCTTTGTGCAGCCTTTACTGGAGGTTACTGTGAGGAGCTATTCACTGTCTCCCTCACCACCCATGAATGCCTCTAGAGCAGGAACTGCACCTTCCTTGGCGTTTCTGTCTAGTGATTAATTTCTTTAAGGCAAGAGGAGAGGCAGGAAATAGATATTTATTGAGCTCCAAGTATACACGCTTTACATTTTTTTAAAGTGAATTTTTTAAAAAAAGATTTTTACTTATTTACTTGAGAGGTAGAGTTACAGACAGAGAGAAGGAATGACAGAGAGGAGGAATGACAGAGAGAGAGGTCTTCCATCTTCTGGTTCACTCCCCAGATGACTGCAATGGACAGAGCTGAGCTGATCCAAAGCCAAGAGCCTGAAATTTCTGAGTCTCCCATGGGGGTTCAGGAGCCCAAGCACTTGACCCATCTTCCACTGCTTTCCCAGGCCACAGCAGAGAGCTGGATTGGAAGTTGGACAGCGACGCCGCCCCTATGGGAAGCCAGTGCTGCAGGCAGAGGCATAGCCTACTATGCCACAGCACCAGCCCTGTGCTTTGCATTGTAAAAACATTAAAACAAGACTCTGGGGGAGGAGGGCGTTACTATTGCTCTTTTACAAATGGGGAAATTTAGGCTTACAAAGTTGTTTCTCTACAGTGTACAATGAGTGACAGAAGCAGGTGTGGACCTGGGGCTGTCTGGCCAGGTGCAGAGGTCCTCTCAGCTCCCCCAGAAGGCCCCACAGCAGCACTTGCCGGGAGGGGTGGCGGCTGAGTGCTCTTTGTTGGAGGCAGTCTCCTCGTGGTTCCCTTTTGCGGTGGGCACTCAAGTTAGTTGCCTTGCACCTGCTGCTTTGTGAGCCAGCATCTTCCCGAGCTGGGCCTCTGTACAGGGCTTTGTGTTCTTTGAATACACTTTAGAAAGCTGACACTGGATCATCTTTTTCTGCCCTGTTAAGCATAGCACTGGTCGTGCGACTTTGACCAACATCGACCCTGTACAGTGACGGTGGACAGCAGCTCTGAGACCTTAGGCAGGTTTCACCACACTGCCAGGAGAGCAGCATGTTCCAGAGAGAGCTGCTCCATTAGGCTGCATCCTCAGCTAACATGCCAAGGGCATTACTGTCTTCGTCCCTTTAGACTGCTGTAAGAAAACACCATAGACTGGGTGACTGCTGACAACAGATAGTTATTCATCACAGTTTTGGAGGGTGTAATTAAGACCTCAGGAGTTTCTGCTTTCTGGTTCATAGATGATCCCCCTCATTGTGTTCTGACTTCATGATAGAAGGGGTGAGCTAGATCTCTTCCTTGAGGGCACTTGGCTCATTTGGTTGTTGTTAAAGATTTATTGGGACCAGCGCTGTGGCATAGTGGGTAAAGTCGCCGCCTATAGTGCCAGCATCCCATGTGGGTGCCTGTTCAAGTCTTGGCTGCTCCACTTCTGATCCTGCTCCCTGTTAATGTGCATGAAAAGCAGTAGAAGAGGCCAGCGCCGCGGCTCACTAGGCTAATCCTCTGCCTTGCGGCGCCGGCACACCGGGTTCTAGTCCGGGTCAGGGCACTGGATTCTGTCCCGGTTGCCCCTCTTCCAGGCCAGCTCTCTGCTGTGGCCAGGGAGTGCAGTGGAGGATGGCCCAAGTGCTTGGGCCCTGTACCCTATGGGAGACCAGGAGATGCACCTGGCTCCTGCCTTCGGATCAGCACAGCACGCCGGCCGTGGTGGCCATTGGAGGTTGAACCAAGGCAAAAGGAAGACCTTTCTCTCTCTCTCTCTCTCTCCCTCTCTCTCTCACTGTCCATTCTGCTTGTCAAAAAAAAAAAAAAAAAAAAAAAGAAAAGAAAAGAAAAGAAAAGAAAAGCAGTAGAAGATGGCTGACGACCTTGGGCCCCTGCACTCACACACGAGACCCTGAAGAAGCTCTTGGTTCCTGGCTTTGGCATGGTATATTCCTGGCTGTTGTGGCCATTTGGGGATTGAACCAGTGGATGGAAAATCTTTCCTTTTCTCCCTCCATCTTTCTCCCTCTCTCTCTCAACTGTGCCTTTTAAATAAATAAATAAATAAATAAATCTTTTAAAAATTGTTTATTTGAGGTGTGGTTATGTTACCGGAGAAATTGCAGGGTTCTTGTCTTCATGCAAGAAAAAATTCAGGAGTGAGACAGAGAGTAGTGGGAGGTAAAATAGCAAGATTTATTAGGGAAGGGACATCCGTAAGGATGGATGGGGAGAGACTGGGGGTGGGGCGGGGGTTACATGGTTGAGTGGAGAGAATACGCCTGGCTAGACCAGGTGGGCAGCTCAGCAGAGGCAGAGGGCTGAGCGCACAGTCCAGTTGAGGCTGGGGGTTTTTACGGAGATGGGTCTTGCTTCCCCACCTCTGCTCCTCTTGGAACAAAGGGCTTTTTGGATGTAAACAGAAAAACTTCTGAGTTTTCCCCTGAAGGTATCAGACAGGAGGAAGCCTAGCTGGTGCTGACCTGGGTTCAGAGGAAGGGTGAGCAAGACCCCCTGGAGAATGGGGATCCGGAGCAGGGTGTTTGAAGTGCAGATACTGGGCTGCACCTGGGAGATTGTGGAAGATTTGTCAGGAAGAAGGGGCGGGGACCTCCACCTGGCAGGTTATCAGGTAGAAGGGGGCAGGGCAGGATGCAAAGGCCGGGCTGCCCGTGAAACATTGTCAGGATGACTGAGATGCAGATGCATATGCTGGACACATTAGGCCTTTATGTCACACACATGTAAACTCATAACTGACTTCATATCTAACAGTTACACAGCGAGGAGAAAGAGACAGAGATCTCTGATCCACTGGATCACTCCCCAGATGGCTGCAAGGCCAGGTCAAAGCCAGGAGACAGGAACTTCATCCAGAGCTCCCACTTGGGTGGCAGTAGAGCAAGCACTTGAGTCATCTGCTGCTTTCCCAGGTGCATTTGTGGGGAGCTGGATCGGAACTGGAGCATTTGGGACTCAAAACAGCTCCCATATGGGATGCTGGCGTTGCAGGCAGCGGCTTAACCTGCTGCTCCACAGTGCTGGTGCCCCTACACGAGGGCTCTTAAGTACCTCTCAAAGGCCTCACCTCCTAATCCGTCACCTTGGAAGACACAAACATTCAGAGCAGAGCAGACATGTAGTGTAATAAATAGACCTTCACAGTTTGAAATCCTTAAGTCTCAGCAGTCATTTGCGACTGCGGTGTGGACCCATCTAGTCTGAAATGATCAAGGCATTTGCCAGTTAGCATTTACATGTCTGTGCAAGCTTTCCTTTTTAAACTTTCTAAAAGGTTTATTTAGTGCATTTTAATTTTGTAGTGGTGGGTACTTAAAAAAACAATTTAAAATGTGTACACTTTGTAGAAAATGTATAAAGTGCAACAAAGTAAATGGTCAGAAAAAAAAAGCCAACTGCTAACATTTTCACTCTTCTGTCTTCAATCTTTTTTCTAGTATTCCTTTTGACAATTTTCTAAGTAAGAATTTGGTAGAAATCGTTGAAGTTGGAAGGCTTGCCTATCACACCAAGTAGAACAGGAGAATCAGTGAAAGTTGGTAGCATCGGATGTAAATCATGAGATAGGTCTGAGGCTGGTCCCCTCTGAGCCATGCAGAGCTGTATTCTGAGTTGGAGCCATTTCTCCAGTACAGGTCCAGGGGAGAGTCAGGCTACCTTGTAGGACAGCCAGCTGTGGGATTGGCACTGGCCACAAATCCCTGGGTACTGCCCACCACGTGTGACACTGTGGATGAGAGAGGTACTTGGGAGACCCCCTTATGGAACTCTTCCTCTGCTGGGGCTTTGCCAGTGTGTATAAGAGGTGGCAGTAATTCCTGAAAGGTTCTGGTCAATTCACCTCATGACACTTGCCACCACAGTGACAGTACTGTCTCAGAATGGGAGTCCCATGTGGTTTTGAAATGATCCCAGACACTGAAGTAGTGTGCTACATGATGCTTTGGATTGGAAGGGCTTCTCTCTCCATCTTGTGTGGCATCTTATCAGATCCTATACACTCCCTCACTCCCTCAGGAATGTTTCCTCAAACCTGATCGGGCCTCCCAGGTGTGTGTTACTGATATCAACTCCTGGACCTCAAAGTACACATGGACTGAAGAGTTTGACTGGCACTGAGTAGGCACAGCGTGGCAGGGCTGCACAGTGCCAGCTGCTCATCTTTATGGAGAGCTGGGGCTGCACTGGTTGGCAGCTGTGAACCTTGCAGTTTTCTTTTATATATATATTTATATACATACTTTTGTTTGAATGGAAGAGAGACAGACATCCATGTACACATGCACACACATACACACATGCCACCTGCTAAGAGGTTCACTCTCCAGATGTCCACAACAGCTGAGGCTGGGCCAGACCAAAGCCAAGAGTCCAGTCCTGAATTCAATCTGGGTCTCCCAAGTGGGTGGGTTTATCACAGATAAACATACCTATACCAAATGTGTTATAAGTCTTTATCAGCAAGGAATGTTGATTCTGATCCAGTAATAGAAGCCAGTAATAATGCTGTTACAGGTTTTTCTGACATGAAAAATCAACATTTAATTTAATTTACAGACAAGTGATGATAGTAAAAACAGCAACAAATCTAGCAAAAATTTGAAGGATGCTATGAATTCTGTAAAATATTTACAACACATGAACTGTGGGGAGCAACTCGGACTAGACTAAGTTACTGGAATTAAGACTTATTCTATGCATCTGCTCTCCCACAATATGGTGCTGGGAGAGGAGGAAACAGCTTCTACTCAGCTGCCTCCAGTTCAACCAATAAACAGCAGGACCTGCTCCTGATTGGAGGAGAGCAGCGTACTCGGCATGTGGGTAGCAGAGTTGGGATTGGTGGAAGAGGACTATAAAGGAGGAGAGAGACAACATGCACCAGGAACATCTATCTGAAGGAACACCTGTGCAGCCCCCGAGAGAGCCGGCCGGCGGTGTGCCGCTCCCCCGCGGAAGTGGGGAAAATGGCAGGGGGAACCGCCCTTCCATGGAGGTGGAAGGGTCGGTAGCCAACCCGGGAAGAACCAGCAGCAAACCTGGGGAGGGCCGAGCAGACAAAAGAACAGCGCAGGGTCCTGTGTCGTTCCTCCACGAAGAGGGGGAGCGACATAATGGTGCCGTGACTCGGATAGGAAACGTATGCAGGGTTTAGTGTCGTTCCTCCACGAAGATGGGGAGCGACAATGAACAGTGTGTTCACAGAAATAAAACTCAAAGGGGAAAGCACGTAGTACTCTGGGCTGACCCACTACTTGGTTGCCTGCATCCTTCTCAGAGTGTCCAGTGCAGTCCCAGCGACTCTAATCCAGCTGCCTGTTAATGTATCTGGGAAGAAGCAGATGATGACTCAAGTGCTTGCCACTCATGCAGGAGACCCAGATGGGAGTTACTGGCTTCAGCCTGGCTTAGCCCAGCTATTGAAGCCATTTGGGCAGTGAACCAACACAGCAAAGATTGACTGATCTCTTTCTACTCCCTGTCACTTGGCTTTTCAAATTTTTGTTGGTGTTGTTGTTTTTAAAGAAATATGGCTCACAGTTTTCTCATCATTTATTTGGCCATATTCCCATGCAATGTAATATATCAAATCATCTTTATGAATTTAATGTAATATGGGGTCCCAGTGATGCTTCTGGAATGTTCCAAAGTTAGTTTGAAATCAAAAGATTAGAACTTGAATTTTCTAAGTCCATCAAATATTCAACAACTGAAAACTCGATCAAAATGACAGCATTCATCATGGCACCCAGGTAACCAAATAGCAATCAAAAGACTTCAAAGGTCATTCTAAAAAGTCACAACACTGGAGGGGAAATTCGGCTCTTTGATGGAAAGGACTGTTTTCTTCAGGAATCATAAGACCTTATACAGCTGTAGTTCCTGTTCAAAGCAGATCAATTCTATAGGAAAATCCTGCTTTAATAAAAGAATAAATTCTAATTCTGAAGTGACTTTTGGGAGAATACTCAACTTTTAGAGAAAAATAAAATTCCTTTCTATTTTTAGACAGCATGATAAGAAATTTCCGTTCACCACCTTTCTACAGCTTTATATCTCCTTTCCACTCCAAGACTTCAAGCTCTGCTTGGGAAGCAATTATGAAACTGGGCTCTGGGGTCAGTCTGGTGGGCATCTAAGTTCACTGTTTAAAAACTGTATTGTTAGACAAGTCACATGACCTCTTTGAGCCTCAGTTTCCCATCTATATGGAGGCAGTAGGGATTTGGCTTTGCTTTTCTCCAAAAGTTGTTGTGAGCCACATTTCTAATAGTTTTCTTGAAGACGCACTGTCCATCACAGAGCTGGTCCATGGGAGGTGATGTTGGGGACAGTGCTGCCTGTGTGGGAAGTCACTGCCTCCAGGGCCTTGGGTACCAAATCAAGCTGTGGAATGAGGGCATGGTGATGATGACTAATCCCAAACAAATCCCATCTAAAATACTTAGTTTCTGAGGATAGTCCCAATGATCTGTGTATTTCAGTGCTTCTGAGTCTGCCCGCTACCAGCAAGTATTTGATATGTGAATAGGGATAGGATGAAAAACCTTAGGATGACAACCGTCTTGGTCTGTGTTAACGCAGATGGGAACCCAGGGATCTATTGCTAGGAGGGCAGGTAGACCAGCAAAGCCTGTGCTGCTCAGAAAAGGTGGTAGAAGAGACGGTGGTACTCCCAGAACAGAAAGGAACTGAAGGGCAGAGAGGGTGAAGACTCCTTTGGGGCTTGAGTGGGAGACAGGGCAGGCCAAGACCAGAGAGATCTGTGCTACTCTCGAGTCAAGTCCTAGATGACATTGGGGGACTTCAGAGGACGAGGCTGTGGTCTTGGGAGGTCTGGCTCAGGACTCTGGGCAAGCTGGCCAGGCATCCTCTGAGGAGCCGCACCAACGCTCCTATGCAGGGATGTCTCCCCGTGCTACTGAATTGAAACCTGAGCCAGAGGCATCTCTGAAGCACTTCGGGATCTGTTGCTGGGCAGTCACTCTCAGGGTTGCAATGGTGACGTGGCTTGGGGATTGGCTGGGGTTGCTTAAATGGCCAGAAATGTTTTTCAGGACCTGATTATTTCTGGACTGGGAGTGAGTGGGTGGGGGTGGAATCCCAAGGGGTTCATCTTCCAGTGACTGCCTGGATTTTCCTGAGACCTGAGGCAGAGGGGGATTCTTTTGCCTAAGGGAGACAAAGACAATCCAGGAGGAACAGGCACAGCCCTTACCCCCCAGCTCCCAGAAGGACAGCGCAGATGGTCTATCCCTGAGAGCTCCTGGGGGTCCCAAGGTGAGGTTCTAGGGAGGACTCTGAGAGTCTGCTGCCTTTGTGGGGACTGCACAGTCCCACCCCTCATGAGTTTTCATCTGGTGGGGGGATTAGTCATCTCTGTTCAAGGCATCCGTGTTCAGTGCTTCAGGAGAAGGCAGCTCAGGACCTGGGCTTGGGTGAGGGCAATCAGCTGGAATGGCTTGTGAAGGAGGGGAGGAGAAGCGAGGCCAGGCTGTCTGAGAAACAAGGTGACTGGACTTTAGGCTGAAGGCAGGGTCTGGCTGCGTGGTCATGGAGCCCAAACAGGGCAATGAGGACAAGGGGAGGCTGTAGGTGGTGAGAGCCTCCAACAAAGCCTTTTCCCACACAGCAGGCAGACAGGGACCTGGCGTGAGAGGACAGACAGCAGCATCCAGTGCCAGCTAGGAGAAATGGGACACCCCATCACGCACTCACTGGCAGGGCCCTGCTGAGCCCACAGTGGCCTCTGGCACTCAGAGCAGCTGTTGGGGATGGAGCACCAGGAGCAGAACCTCTGCAGCCAGATGCTGTGTAGTCTGCATCCCATTTTGTCTGCACCACAGCTTGGTGTGATGCAGCCTTCAAATTAGAACCTGTCAGCTGTCTGATGCCCACATTCAAACTTCCCCCTCTTAGGGTGCCTCTCACTTCCCCTCCTCTGCCTCTCCCAGTTTCTGAGCTTCATTTATATTGCTTTTATAAATACAAAATGGTAAAAAAGAAATCAGGCAAAATCTAAATCCTCCAGGGGTCATTCAGAGGGACAGCTTCGACCTTTTATTTGATTGCTGACCTTGGGAGCTCACGAAAGGAAGCAAGGTTGATCCTGTAATAACCACATCTACCCTTGTGGAGGTCACCAATTGTGATAGGGGTGTGTGTGTGTGAGGGAGGGAGGGAGAGAAAGAGTTTATTTGTGACATCAGTTGTGAAGACAATGACTGGAAAGTGGAGAATGACCCATTATAAAGAGGCAAAGATAAAAGATAGAATAAAAGAATATAATTGCTGTTAAAAATATGTGCAGAAGGAGAGGACCAAGGGAAGGTGGTGGTATAGCAGCAGGGATGTTCTGAGTCGTGCAGAGAAAAATGAATAATTAATAAACAGAAGGGATACAAACAGGCGGCGGAACCACGGATAGTTAGCAGAGTGGTCTGGGAGTTCACCCGAGAGGGCCCGGGACCACACTGGGGAAAACAGAGAGGTGCCCGAACTGCATAAGGAGAATGGATTGGAGAATCAGTGAGGAGACAGCCACCACCGCACCCTAAGTGAACCAGGTGGGAGGTGCGAGCCCACAGAGATGCAGACACGGATGAGTGGGGAAACATAGTGAACAGTGCTCGGTGCCCTAAGTGGGAAGCAGGGGAGATTCTGGGGGATGAGCAGAGATTGAACACACGATCCCTTGGTGTCTTCCCCACCCCCCAACTGGAGCTGCAGCTGGAGGGGAGTGGCCATTTTGATTGTTTACATTCTCAAGCACAGGGGTGGGCTGCGCTTTGGCCTCCAGTGCACAAACACATCAGTTGCAGGGGCCACCCCACCGGGGAACAAGGATCACAACAATTCAGGGTGACTTCCCCCTCATCACGCAAGGGGCACAGTAACAAGAAAAACTCAACAGAAGCCCAAACTCTTTTGGGCAAACAAAGGAACAGGGAGACCAGCCCCAATAGGTGGGGCTTAGTACAACAAAGCCAGGCTACCCACCTCCTTTAGAACCCACTTCCTTAAGCTCCCAGAAGTAAACAAAGCTCTAGGAGGTGGAGCTGCTTGCTTACACTGGCAATCGGCACAGACCCACAGCAGCTCATAGCAGAAGGAAATCAATTTAAAAAATAAACCAAACAGAAATGCCAAAGAACAAAGGAAAATCCTGAATAAGAATGTGGAAGAACCTGTGAACTTGCCAATGGAGCAATCTACAATAATAGAGGCTGAAGAAGAAGAAATTAAAGTCATGCCAGAAAAAGAATTCAGAAAATTAATAATCAGAGTACTTAGAAGATTACTTACTGGAAGAGGGGCAACTGGGACAGAATCCAGCACCCCGACTGGGACTAGAACCCAGTGTGCTGGCACCGCAGGTGGAGGATTAGCCTAGTGAGCCATGGCGCCAGCCGCAAAATAGACTTTAACACAAAAACTATTAAAGAGACAAAGAAGGACACTATATAATGATTAAAGGATCAATTCAATATGAAGATGTTACTATTATAACTGTGTATGCACCTAATTACAGGGCTCCTGGCTATTTGAAAGAATTATTAAGGAATTGAGAGGGAGATATAGACTCAAATACAATAGTAACAGAGGACTTCAATACCCCACTTTCAGCAATGGACAGATCAACCAGACAGAAAACCAACAAGGAAACAGCAGAACTAACTGACACTACAGACCAAATAGACCTAGCAGATATCTAGAGCCTTCACCCCACAGCCACAGAGTCCACATATTTCTCCCAGGTGCGTGGAACTTTCTCTAGGATTGACCATATGCTATGCCATAAAGGGAGCCTCAGCAAGTCACAAAAATTGAAATTATACTATGCATCTTGTCATACCACAATGCAACAAAGCTGGAAAACAACAACTCAAGAATCTCTGCATCATACACAAACACATGGAAAATGAACAATATGATTCTGAATGAGCAGTGTGTCATAGAAGAAATCAAAAGAGAAATCAAAGAAAATGATAATATGTCGCTCCCCCTCTTCATGGAGGAGCAACACTAAACCCTGCCTAGGCTTCATATCCGAGTCACGGCACCATTATGTCGCTCCCCCTCTTCGTGGAGGAGCAACACTAAACCCTGCCTAGGCTTCATATCCGAGTCACGGCACCATTATGTCGCTCCCCCTCTTCGTGGAGGAACGACACAGGACCCTGCGCTGTTCTTTTCGTCTGCTCGGCCCTCCCCGGGTTTGCTGCTGGTTCTTCCCGGGTTGGCTACTATCCCTTCCACCTCCGTGGAAGGGCAGTTCCCCCTGGCCACATTCCCCACTTCCGCAGGGGAGCGGCACACCGCCGGCCGGCTCTCTGGGGGGCTGCACAGGCGTTCCCCTTAGATGTTCCCCATAGATGTTCCTGGTGCATGCCGTCTCTCTCCTCCTTTATAGTCCTCCTCCGCCAATCCCAACTCGGCTGCCCACATGCCGAGTACGCTGCTCTCCTCCAATCAGGAGCAAGTCCTACAGTTTATTGGTTGAACTGGAGGCAGCTGGGTAGAAGCTGTTTTCTCCTCTCCCAGCGCCATATTGTAGGAGAGCAGATGCATAGAATAAGTCTTAATTCCAGTAACCCAGTCTAGTCCGAGCTGCTCCCCACAGAGGAGAGCAGATGCATAGAATAAGTCTTAATTCCAGTAACTTAGTCTAGTCCGAGCTGCTCCCCACAGATCCCCCTTTCTTTTTATTTTTTTGGCGTTGATACGTGCCTGTCTTCGGTGTCCCGCAGCACACACTCTGCTCTACTTGCTAGAGTTGCCACAGGCTCTTACAAGTCCTATCAATCAGGCAAACCGAATCCGGGTCCTCTCTTCGCCATGTTGTGAGGAGGTTTTTAGGCGCTGATGCGTGCCTGTGTTCGGTGCCCTGCAGCGCATGCTCTGCTCTGCCCGCAGGGGCTTACAAAACCTATCAGGCAAACCGAATCCAAGCCTTCTCATTGCCTTATTGTGGGGGAGACTTATTAATGTTGGTTCATGCCTATCTTCGGTGACCTGCAGCTCATACTCTGGTCGAGCTGCTTGCTGGCGCTTACCGCCTTAAATCAGGCAGACCGAATCCAAGCCTCCTAATTGTTACATTGTGGGGAAGCCTTACTGATGTTAATTCGTGCCTGTCTTTGGTGACCTGCGGCGCATAAGCTGCTAGCTGCCCGCAGGTGCTCATCGCCTCACTTGATTAGGCAGACCGAATCCAAGCTCTCACATTGCAGTGTTGTAGGGAGGCCTTTTTATTTCTCTATTTCTCTATCTCCGGGCATTCCTATTTCTCCCATTTTACTTCTATCTTCCAGCATTCCTATTTTTCTCACTTTACTTCTAAACTTCTGTTTCTCTTATCCCTGCGGCTTCCCGCTCTCATTCTTATCCCCGCGGCTTCCCGGCTGCGCCCGCCCCGAGGCTGCTTCTCGGCGGCTTCCCGGCTGAGCCGCTTCAGCCCGCGCCTCTCTCATCTGCGCAGCTTCCCGGCTTTGCGCGGCTTCCCGGCGCCTCGCCCCGCCGGCGCCCGCCCCGCGGTGGCTTCACGGCTCTGCGCGGCTTCCCGGCGCCTCGCCCCGCCGGCGGGTTCCCGGCTCTGCGCGCACGCTCCGCGGTCTCCACGCACTTCGCGCCCGCACCACGGCCTCGCGCCAACGCCCCGTGCTCTCTCTGCACGCGGCGGCTTTCGCGAATGTTTCCGCCACCACCGGCATTCAGTCCAGGTTCCCCGGACTAACCTGGCGAATCCTGGCGGCCCACGTCTCTGCCTCTGGTTCCAGATCTTCGCCTCTTGCTCCCCGGGGTGACTTGAAGAATTCCAAGATGGCTTGGCCTGCACTCGCGGCTTCATCCTCCCTAACATTTCTCTCTACCCGGTATGTTTCCTTAAGTTTTCTTCCAACAATATTCCTCTCATTTCTCCTGGCTACTCCCCACAGTCCGTATCCGAGTCCAAGCCTCCTCCAGGTTTCACTTTCGCTTTGAATCTCCTAGCTTCCCCGCCATAGTCCGCATCCGAGTCTATGAAAGCTTTCACTTTCGCTTTCAAATCCTAACTTCTTTCCCACAGTCCATATCCAAGTCTATGCCTAGGCTTTCAATAGCTTCTTCCGGCACCTTTCTCGTCCGGCTTTCCCCTAGGCTCTTCGCTAGTCTCTCTCTCCAGTATTTTCCCACTTCTTCCCGTTTCTTCTCTCCTAGGTTTTCTATCCGAGTCATTTCTTCCCTCCTAAGTTTCATATCCGTCCTAGGTTTCCTATCCGAGTCACGTTTCCTAACCCGAGTCACGGCACCATTATGTCGCTCCCCCTCTTCATGGAGGAGCGACACAGAGTCCTGCCTAGGCTTCATATCCGAGTCACGGCACCATTATGTCGCTCCCCCTCTTCATGGAGGAGCAACACTAAACCCTGCCTAGGCTTCATATCCGAGTCACGGCACCATTATGTCGCTCCCCCTCTTCGTGGAGGAGCAACACTAAACCCTGCCTAGGCTTCATATCCGAGTCACGGCACCATTATGTCGCTCCCCCTCTTCGTGGAGGAACGACACAGGACCCTGCGCTGTTCTTTTCGTCTGCTCGGCCCTCCCCGGGTTTGCTGCTGGTTCTTCCCGGGTTGGCTACTATCCCTTCCACCTCCGTGGAAGGGCAGTTCCCCCTGGCCACATTCCCCACTTCCGCAGGGGAGCGGCACACCGCCGGCCGGCTCTCTGGGGGGCTGCACAGGCGTTCCCCTTAGATGTTCCCCATAGATGTTCCTGGTGCATGCCGTCTCTCTCCTCCTTTATAGTCCTCCTCCGCCAATCCCAACTCGGCTGCCCACACGCCGAGTACGCTGCTCTCCTCCAATCAGGAGCAAGTCCTACAGTTTATTGGTTGAACTGGAGGCAGCTGGGTAGAAGCTGTTTTCTCCTCTCCCAGCGCCATATTGTAGGAGAGCAGATGCATAGAATAAGTCTTAATTCCAGTAACCCAGTCTAGTCCGAGCTGCTCCCCACAGAGGAGAGCAGATGCATAGAATAAGTCTTAATTCCAGTAACTTAGTCTAGTCCGAGCTGCTCCCCACAATAATACAACTTATCAAAATTTGTGGGATACAACAAAAGCAGTGCTAAGAGGAAAGTTTATAGCAATTGGTGTCTACAAAAAAAAGAAAAACAGGAAAAGCACCCAAATAAATGAACTCTCTATGCACCTCAAGGATCCAGAAAAACACCCAAATCCAGTAGAAGAAAAGAAATAATTAAAATTAGAGAAAAAATCAACAAAATTGAAACAAAATTACAAAAGAACAGCAAAATGAAGAGCTGCTTTTTAAAAAAAAAATAAACAAAATTGACACACTACTGGCCCAACTAACCAAACAAGGAGAGAGAAGACTCAAATCAATAAAATTAGAGCTGGTAATAAAAATGCAACAACAGAAACAACAGAAATAAAAAGAATCATCAGAAATCACTACAAAGAGCTGTATGCCAACAAATTGGGAAACCTAGAAGAAATGCATAGATTCCTGGACACATACAACGTACCTAAACTGAGCCATGAAGACACAGAAAACCTAAACAGACCCATAACCATGACAGAAATTCAATCAGTAATAAACACCCTCCCAACAAAGAAGAGCCTGGGATCGGACAGCTTCACTGCTGAATTCTACCAGATATTCAAAGAAGAACTAACCACAGTTCTTTTCAAATTATTCCAAACAATTGAAAGGGAGGGAATCCTCCAAAATTCTTTCTATGAAGCCAATATCACCTTAATTCCTATACCTGGAAAAGATGCAACAAGAGAAAGAAAACTATAGAGCAATCTCCCTGATAAACATAGATGCAAAAATACTCAACAAAATCCTGGCCAATCGAATCCAACTACATCTCAGAAAGATCATTCACCGGACCAAGTGGGATTTATTCCTGGTATGCAGGGATGGTTCAACATTTGAAAATCAATCAATGTGATACACCACATTAACAAATTGAGAAACAAAAACAATATGATTGATTATCTCAATAGTTGCAGAGAAAGCATTTGACAAAATACAACACCCTTTCATGGTGAAAACTCTAAGCAAATTGGGTTAAGAAGGAACACTACTCAACACAATTAAGGCAATTTATGACAAACCCATTACCAGCATCAAATTGAATGGGGGAAAAGCTGGAAGCATTTCCACTGAAATCAGGCACCAGACACCCACTCTCACAATTGTTATTCAATAGAGTCATAGAAGTTTTAGCCAGAGCCATTAGGCAAGAAAAAGAAACCAAAGGGATACAAATTGGAAAGAAAGAAGTCAAACTATCCTGTTTGCAGATGACATGATTCTATAAGAAGTTTTAGCCAGAGCCACTAGGCAAGAAAAAGAAATCAAAGGGATACAAACTGGAAAGAAAGAAGTCAAACTATCCTGTTTGCAGATGACATGATTCTATAAACAGGGGACCCAAAAGACTCCACTATTGGAACTCATAAAAGAGTTCAGTGAAGTAGCAGGATACAAAATCAATACACAGAAATCAACAGCCTTTGTATACACAGATAATGCCATGGCTGTGCAAGAACTTGTAAGATCAATCTCATTCACAATAGCCACAAAAACAATCAAGTACCTTGGAATAAATTTAACTAAGGATGTCAAAGATCTCTATGATGAAAACTACAAAATACTAAAGAAAGAAATAGAAGATACAAAAAATGGAAAAAATCTGCCATGTTCATGGATTGGAAGAATTAATATCATCAAAATGTCCATTCTTCCAAAAGCAAATACCATATGTTTGCCCTGATTTGGGAGAATTAATAGCACACCTAAAATGAAAGTTATAGAAGTGAAATTGTCACTTTTAGAATCCATGTCTTGAATAGTCCTTGACCTGTTGAGGGACAGTTTATCATTGTTACTTTTTGCTGTGTATATCCTTTTTTCTCTGTTTTCTTTCTTTCTCTCTCTTTTCTCTTCTTCCTACTATATGCTGAACTCTCTATGTGACACAGAGTTAATCATATGTATTTTAAGGCAATTGTAAAAAGATCCCGGTTAAAAGTAAGAAGGGGAATGAGATGGAGGAGGTAGTCTATAACTGTAAAACAGTCTAGTTCTGCATACAGTCATACAGACTTACCTCTAAGGGTACAGCCTAGGAACTTGTCATGGGCCCCAAACCCATAAAAATCGGTGGTATAAATGCCATCTTCACTGTTAAAATGCTCATATTAAACATTAAAGTCAACATACAGATTGGTCCAAGTTTAAAAGTGATCATATCAATAACATCAAGTACCCAGTAAAAGCAATAGAATTAGGAAGGAAGGGAAGTCCAACATGGGCAGCAGTCCACACAGCAGACTCCTAGAATGACATTCCCTGTAAATAACACTCTGACCTCAGAATCAACCCTTAAGGCTTCCTGGTCTGGCTGAAAGGCCTGTGAGAGCATTTCAGGCATGGAAGGCCAAGACTCTGTGGCAAAAAAATATCCTACATGGAGGATCTATGTGAGACCTCAGTGGAAAGAAAGGGTCATCAAAGAAGGATGATACACTCTTCTCTGAAGGGAGGAGAGAACATCCACTTTGCTTATGGGTGTGTCCAGATACCAATGGAGTCTATGGTCACAAAAGGCCTCCATAGCCTTGGCAGCCCATGGCAAGAGCCTTGAATGATCACTCACATCATAAATGAGTGTTAATTGTTAAAGGAACAATAGAAGTCACTGTGCACTTGCTCCCCATGTAGGACCTCTGTCCCTAATGAGCTGCAATATGAGAATTGACTGCAAATTTTCTTCCCAAACTGTACTCTATATGTTGTGTCTGTGCAAATTGTTGAAGTCTATGCTTAGCATGGAGTTGGTCCTCTGTATATAAAGTCAAACTAAAAATGAACCATAATGAAGAAGGAGATGGGAGAGGGAGAGGGAGGTAGGATGGGAGTTGGGGAGGTTTGGAGGAAAGAACCACTATATTCCTAAAGCTGTATCTGTGAAAAAATGCATTCATTGAATAAAAACTTTAAAAATGAATGCAAATAAAATAAATGCAAAGGAGAACATGATAATAGTTCTGTGGTAGGGAAGAATTCCTAAGGCAACTACCCCAGAATAAGCTCTGAGATGTGAGGCCCCTAGAGTGGTTTCACTGGTTCATCCAAGGGCTGCTGGGAATCTGGAGGCTGGGCCACCGGGGCACTTCTGTGGCTGATGTTCTTTTTCTTTTTTTTAAGAATAACAAAAAATATTTTACTAAAACATAAGATG
This sequence comes from Oryctolagus cuniculus, assembly GCF_964237555.1. Lineage (NCBI taxonomy): Eukaryota > Metazoa > Chordata > Mammalia > Lagomorpha > Leporidae > Oryctolagus > Oryctolagus cuniculus. The sequence goes on from NC_091444.1 coordinate 67,623,400, forward strand.
TACACAAGTTTCCAGACAAGCCATACAAAATGGTCACAAGCATTTTTGAAGGGGGAATCCACCCTTGACAGCAAAGTCACAATGTTATTAGTGAGGGCTGTGATGTTTAATGTTCCCATTTTGGTTCAAACAATCAAGCCTGTCTATCTACAGAGTCTAAATTGTTAGACTTGGCAAGAGAGCATATTCTAAAGAATTGGTTAGCTGCTTTTAACCAATGCAATTAGATCATCATAAAAAGGGAGGGAAGAGCCCATAAAATTATAATAAAACTTACCTCCCCCTTCAAAAAAATAAAGAAAAACACCCACACTCCTGCAGCTAACCCTGACAACTATCTTCCTTCGCAGTGCCTTATACTTAAACCAGGATAGGGGAAAACGAATAAAAGCAGAGGGGCCACTGCTTCTAAACATTTCCACAACAATCCAGATGATACTTCTAGCCTCTGCTCATGTTTTACAACAGCAAATTAGGACAAGACAGATTTGCTAATGTGCATTTAATCACCAAATGACTGAAGATGTCTGGGCTTTTATTCTGTAATATTTCTAAGACTATGTCCATTAAATGCAAACAAAAAGGAAGAAGTCTTGGCAGAACAGCAGTGATGGTACTCGAGGCTCAGGTCGAGTTAAATATTGTTCATGGCGTGCAGCCTCGTCCACACTCCAGCTGTTTCGATGGCTTGGGCTTCGTTGGTCTTCCTCTGCTCCACTACATCATTCGCTAATGGATCATCTGGATTAGGAGTACTTAACAAAGCCTAGATTGATCTAGTGCTGAGGACCACTTATCTTTCAAAATATCTAAACATATTCTCTCCAACTTATCCACATTAGGATGATAAATTTTGTTCATGAAACGTACTTCAGGGGCTGCCATCGAGTATTCTTCTGGAAGGAATAGTTCAAGTTTAAAAGTCCCCCACTCAAAGGGGGAATCCTGGGGGCCAGCAATGACCCTATGAAAATAGTGGGCGCTGCTCTCATCTGGTTCTGCTTTAATGCCAGGAACTGGTTCTGTTGGCAAACGCTGGGTTTCCTCGATGATCCTGCGGGGCAGTCCAGCCATCTTATCAGATCCCGAGCTTGGCCTCTGGTCTCATCTCCCATGGCTGGTTTCACTGCCAGCTGGTACTGCTGGACACTCCCAACAAACCATGGCCATCCCGCAATCAGGATAAAATCTGAAAGGAGGAAGAGATTCCTATGGAGACTCCCAAGTGCTGATGCTATAGCCGGGACTGAGGGGAACTCAGGAAAGCAGTGGCAGCACAGGAAGGGACGGGGGCAGAGCACTGTATCCACAGACACAGATGATGCTAAAAGGCTCCACCTGGAGAAATGACAGGACTTCTCGGGGAGAGGAATGAGCACAGTGGGGCAATGGTTTTGGAGTCTACCTGAAGACCAATAATAGGGAAATGAACTGCCCAGGAGATGCTTACAGCCTGGGAATCATTATGAAACTCACTCCGGGAGAGGTCGCCAGCCTGGGCATAAGGAGAAGGGCGGTCCTTGGCTGGTGGAGCTGCCATCCAGAAAGGCCCTTTGATGGTAAGTGACCTGTGGAGGTTCAAAGGGAAGAAAAGTGACCACAGGCAGATGCCAGACACAAGAACGACGACCGAAAAAAGTGCACACCAAAACCTAAGTGAACACGATCCTCCCTTTAGTGAAACAACGGCATTCAAAGAGATGAGGAAAAGCCAGGGAGAAGGAGGGAGACCAGGTGAACAGGAAAAACGCAAGGAGGGCAGCCTGAGGTCCCATGGAACATCACCAGCCAAGCCTCCCCAGCAGGACAGAGGACACGGATTAGGATGAGCCCGAACACAGACTTTGTCGGGGGAAAGTGTCCTGGTGCATTATGCTGGGGTCATGCCCATGGACCCCAGAGAAGTGCTACTTAGAAGGGGGTCCAACTCGGGCCTCCCTTGTCCCTTCTTCACTGCAGTGTTGCACAACCCCTGACCATGGACAGTCCCCCTAGGATTTATGGACACTACCCCAAAGGGGTTGGCATGGGGCTGGGAGAACAAGAAACGGTCTACCCTGTTTGGATGGAGGCAACATGGAAGTGAGGAGGGTGGGAATGCCCCAGGAGGAGGACCAGACCCTGGGCCACATAGGGCAGAAACCCGAGGAAGAGGGAGGTGAAGACATGGAAGGCCCCAGTGCCACTGCACAACGTGGGCCAACAGAGACAGGGGCTCCTGAACACAGGGGTGGGGAGGGGCTGTTGGCAGGCCAGGCTGGGCCAGAGTTGGGAAAACAGGCCTTCTGGGCACATGGTCTTCAACAGCCAAGAAAACTTTCCATCCCCTACCATTCCCCAGACCCGCTGTCATCAGCTGTGCAACAGAGCAGACCCACATGCCCGTGATCACTTACAAAGACTGGGCTTCGACCCGGTGTCCTGATGTGCACAACTGGCCACCGCTGGAGGGGTCAGCCTCCTCCGCCTCCAGCTGTGTGCTCTCCACTGCAGCAGATGGCACACGGGGCAGGTCACAACATGATAAGGAAAGATGGGTCCTACCTGCCACCACATGGGTCAGCAGCACCATGGGGATTCACTCTTGGCAGCCAACTGTGCACAGGAGTGCAGCTGGGCCAGGGCCCACCAGGAGAAGGCACAGCAAGGCAGTGGTATGGAACAAGACACCAGCAACTAAGTGGAGTGGGCAAGGTCTTTTGCGTGGGAGGACTCACATTCCACGGCGCGTGGCCAGGGACGACGCTGTTTTAAACAAAGTGCCGGACAACAGAATCGATGGAAAGGGAAGCCGAAGGCAGCACAAAGATGAGTGACCAAGGCAGGCCAACCGAGGTGCATACAGTCAGATGGGTAGCACACATCCAAATGTTCAATCCTGGCAGGATAGGGTGTGGGTTACAGGCTGAGTGGTGTTAGGTGCTCATCAGGAAAAGGCTAGGAGGAATACAAGGCAGCAAAGGACCAAAATGTACGAGAGCGGCTGGCCTCGCTGGCATGCCTGGAGGGCTGTCTGTGGTCAAAACCAGCACGACTGCCAAAATCCAGCTGACCGCCACCTCAGCCTTGACGGGCAGGCTGGGGCTTCAGAGGGACAGTAGACTGTGAGTTGGAGACCTAGATAAGGGGCTAAGGCATGGGGTCTGGGGTAGCAAGCCAGGCCATGAGAAAGGCCCAACAGCACAGGTCAGCACATTGCCCAGAGGCCATTAATAGCTCCACATGAGCCCATGGAACCAGCAGGGGGCAACGCTATGTATATGATCCCAGCCAGCAACAAACACTGAGCAAAGTAGTGGCCAGCCACGTGTCACCGGGCCGCCACGTGAAAGGTACAGGAGAATGAGGTGGAGACCCCCATTGGGGGCCCAGGACGGGGGCCTAAGGAAGGTGGGCCAGCACAAGAGGAAGACTGAGGAAACTGGGCACGGCCGCAGAACAGAAGCCAAGGCAATCTGATAAGCAACAGAGCACCCTGGTTTAGAGCCTGGAACGGGCCAGACTTGTCACAGCCGGCCGGACTGAAGCCGGGCAGACTGATAGGAAACACGTGCCTTGGAAAAGAGCCTGCCACACACCTGACTAACCACCGCGGGTTGGATTGAACCCAGGGAAAGCTAATGGGCAACTCAGCGCCCTGGATTGCAGCAGGGCGCCCAGCCGCCCAGTCGCCCCGCCTCGGACCTGCTGGCCACTGTTCCCTCCACACAGCGGCCCGCCCCCCACCCGGCGGCCGGCCACCCCGGGCCGTGGTGGTGGGTTGCGGTGGGTGTGTCGGGCCCAGGCAGGCCCTGCGAGGCTGGGGGAGCCGGGGCCCCGTGGCCCTTGACAGGCCCCACGGCCCGCCTCTGCCCGCGGCCCTCGCCCAGCTCCGCTGCCCGGTGGCGGCCCACGCCGGGCGTCGTGGACGGAGGGCCGGCGCCGCTGGCGCGCAGTCTTACCCGCAAGGGGCCTCGTGCGCATCTGCGGGCGCCGCCCGGTCCTGCTCCGCCTCCTCCCCGGTGTCGGTGTCGGGCACTGCAAAGGAGCGCCCGCAGGGCGTGGTCACGCGCCAGAGTCCGCTGGGACCCGACCGCGTGTGCCGGGCGTCCCCGGGGCCGCGGGGCACCCACCGGCTCCTGGCCTGCAGGGGTGCCTCCTCCCAGGCAAGAAGCACTTGGCGGCTTGGTGCGGTCCCGGGCCTCAGGGGGGACCCGGGTGAGGAGGCCGCCCTTGGGGCCCCAGCCCCGGCCCGCCCCCGAGCCGTCCCAGCCTGGCCGGGAGGTCTCCCTCGGAATCGGGGGCGGGGGGGGGGGCGCGCGCGCGGCGGGGGGCGGGGGGGTGGGGGCTCACATTCCACCACCTGCGCCCGGCGGTAGGGGCGGCCCGCGAAGCGGCCGGGGCCCCAGCCGAGCGGGTAGGACTCGCCAGCGGGCTATGCACCCGCGTAGGCCGGCGCGGCGTCCCCGAGGTAGTAGCAGCAGTCCGCACCGCCCTCTGGGTCGGGCCAGGCCCAAACGGTGTGCTGGTACGGGGCGTCCACGCCAGGCCTGCAGGGGAGAGGCGTGCAGAGGACAGCCCTGAAGCCCGCCGGCGGGGAACGGGGTCGGGGCCCCGGGGCTGCAGGGGCGTGGCCTGGCCGCCGGGCGCCCAGCGCCCAGCCGCCCAGCGCCCAGCCGCCCCGCCTCCCCGCCTCGGACCTGCTGGCCACTGTTCCCTCCGCACAGCGGCCATCATCAGTCAATCAGGAGGTGATGGTGATCAACAGCCGTTGACATGGTTACCACACTACAGAGTGTGCAGACATGTCACTGTGTTGCCACTAGCCTCTGTTCAATATTGGGATGTGAATCTGAACTCAAGAAATTCCTTGTTTTCCAAAAGAGAAAAAGAGGCTCTGCATCACCATGCAGCCCATCAGTTAGCTTTTCCGTTGGTCGTGCATTTTATCAATATTTATGAGAAAAGTGTCCTGCTGCTGGCCAAAGTCAAGTCTTGGTTGTCCCAGCTGAGCTACCCATTTCACAGACACATACACTCTGGCCTGCACGGAGTCCCCCTTACTTGAACGCAGCTTGAACCGTTGACACAACTTGCAGCAATCCAAGCCGCCCTTTCTTTTCCAGCATGTGGTGTAGCAGGGGTTTGTATATTCCACCATCTGAGAAAGACAGACACGGCTGCCTCACTGGAGGGCTGGACATGCAGCTCAGGCCACTGCCTCTAGGGAGGGCAAACTCCACTACCAGGCTCTGTGTAAGGATTTCCTTCCTTATCTTTATTTCTCCACTTCCCAACAAGACATCTGACAATGCCCATCTTAGAGATGAGCAAACAAGAGTTCTAGCACAGCTAAAGTGCCTGACAACAGGTGATTCAATGGACATTTGACAGAATCAGAATTCCCCTCCTCTGACCTGTGACTCAGCCATGGCCCAGTGTAATCACCACACCCCACAGCCTCTTCAGTCAAACACTAAGTTGAGGCGTGAAGCAGTGGTTTTCTGCATGCTAGGCAAGGCACCCTAACACTGGGGATGCATGATTCCTCTGTGCTGAGGATATCAGGCTTCTGTGTTTGGGGATGAAAGAGCTAGATAGAATTGTGCAAAATAGAATGCTTATCACCCAGAGGCCCTGAAGGAAACATGCACGCATACTAATGAAGTTCTTGTTAAGTTATAAATAATGAATGAATAGTGAATAAATGTGTTCCATACTAGGAACCATCTCTGGTATTTTACAAGAAATATGTCTTGCATTTCACAGCAATAATTCAGAGGTGGGATAGCACTGTGGGCATAGATAAGGAATCTCAGGAACAGAGAAGACGGGCATTCTGGAATAGAGCCTGGGGCTAGGGCCCAGAGTCCCTGCCCCACACTCTGCTCTGTGCTACCACAAGGAGTCAGGAACTTTCTTCACCTTCAGGAAGACCCTGGGCTCCCCGAGCAGATCTTCCCTCTCACCAGGGCAATCCCTGGTCTTGACAATGTCACTTACAGATAATGGTTCCAGGGTAGGGCCAACTCCCTTTTATTGTCTATGAAGTGGATCCTGTACACTCCTCATCACATTTCCCTTGTGTGACTAGCTCAAGGATTGGCCAATTGGAACTCAAAAGAAGCTTGGAGGGGCTGGCACTGTGGTGTAGTAGGTTAAGCTTCTGCCTGCAGTGCTGGCATCCCATACCTATGGACACCAGTTAGAGTCCGGCTGTTCCACTTCCAATCCAGCTCCCTGCTAATGGCCTGGGAAAGCAGTGGAAGATGGCCCAAGTGTTTGAGCCCCTGCACTCATGTGGGACATCAGAAGCAGCTCCTGACTCCTGGCTTCGGATCGGCTCTAGCCATTGCAACCATCTGGGGAGTGAACCAGCACCTGGAAGAGCCCACTGCCTCTCTCTCCTCTCTTTGTAACTCTGCCTTCCAAATCAATAAATAAATCTTTAAAAAAAAAAAAAGCAGCTTCAATTGAGTGGAAGTACATTAAGCCCAGACACGAAGCCCACACCACGTGGTACAGGACACAGAGGCTGCTAATTAAAATGAATTGTTGGCCGGCGCCGAGGCTCACTAGGCTAATCCTCTGCCTGCGGCGTCGGTACCCAGGGTTCTAGTCCCGGCTGGGGCGCCGGATTCTGTCCCGCTTGCTCCTCTTCCAGTCCAGCTCTCTGCTGTGGCCCGGAAAGGCAGTGGAGGATGGCCCAATTCCTTGGGCCCTGCACCCACATGGGAGAGCAGGAGGAATCACCTGGCTCCTGGCTTCAGATCGGCACAGCGTGCCGGCCATAGCGGCCATTTGGGGGGTAAACCAACGGAAGGAAGACCTTTCTCTCTGTCTCTCTCACTAACTCTGCCTGTCAAAAAAAAAAAAAAAATGAATTGGCCTCTCCATAACAAAAACAGACATTTCCTCGCCTGTACCAGGAATCATTCCCTGGCATTTTAATTGCCACCCCACCCTACCCCACACTAGACTGAAAACCTGGAATTTGCAGAACTCCTGCCTCGGCTATTCCACACTCAGCGACCTGAGGTTGTAATACTAACTTCTAGCTTTCTCACAGTATGGTAACAATGACATTTCTTATGCTCAAGGGAAGAGAACAATCAAATCTGGGAAGCATTTCATTTCTCAGAATCACAAAAGACAACCATTCATCACTTGGGTGAGAGGACCTACAGAACTCACTGTATTTCTCTAAGCGAGTAGCCAAGTTATACACTTGTTGTCGGAAAGCTTCCAACTCCCTTTCTGACTTTGACAGTCTGAGGCTGAAGTCTCGGTTGATCCTTAGTTTGTCATCTGCTGGAATAGATGAAGGGCTAGGTGGTCCTGCCATCTTGATGTTGCTGGCAGAAAACGCAGTTTCTGGGACTAGGGTGAAGAAAACCAAGCATAGGAGGAGTTAAAAGAAATAAAATACAGTAGCTTCAATCAGGACGGGGATGAGAATAACCATATTGCCTAACTTACTGTTGGGAAACACCCCAGAGATCCTGAACGTCTTTACTAACAGTCCTATCCGGGGGGGGGGGTGGGTCAAAATTCAGCTTTTAAGGAACAGCTTATAGCTCGTTCACTGACAAGAATAAGGGAACTGAAGGTCCTACTTGCCAAGTGACCATTTGGAGTAACAGTCATAGAATTAGAAGGTAGGGGGTGTCATGGAATCTTAGGAGCTCCTGCCTTCCAGTTGCCTAGGCCAGGCTGCTACGCAAGGCTACCTGGTCTCCTCTTGAAGTCACCACTGAAGGGGACCAGCCACTCCTCCTTCCGTCTCAGGAGTTGTGTACCCCCGTGCTGATTTCAAAGACCTGCCTTTCCCTCTACAACAATCTAAGCACATCTCTCACTGTCCACCCTTCTCCACAGTTGAAAACATCAAGGCAGAATTAGTTTCCAGACAAGGTTTCTTTACTCTAGGGCTGTTAGGAAGTCACCACACTTTTTTGTAAGGTTAAAACACATCTCGAGCCTCTTCCCCCAGGGCGACAAAACATGTTATTGGCTGCCACGACCTTCTTCTCTGGGTTTCTGCAGGTTTTCCTATATCCATTCAGTAGTGTGGGGCCAACAGCAGAGTACAACACTAAGTGAAGGATGAATTCATTTTCAAAATATTTCGTGTCTTGTCTCAACATGCCTTTGGCTGCATTCAATTGTTGTCTTGGCTTCCTTTCCCTCACACAAGCAGCCACTAAAAACCACTTAGATATCCCTGCATCCTGATCCTTCCTTTTTTTCATTTGAAAGAGTTACAGAGAGAGGTAGAGACACAGAGAGAGGTCTTCCACCTGCTGGTTAACTCCCCAGATGGCCGCAATGGCCAGAACTGCGTCGACCCAAAGCCAAGAGCCAGGAGCTTCTTCTGGGTCTCCCCCGTGGGTGCAGGACTTGGCCCATCTTCCACTGCTTTCCCAGGCCATAGCAGACAGCTGGATCAGGAGGGGCAGCTGGGACTAGAACCAGCGCCCCTGTGGGATGCCAGTGCTTCAGGTCAGGGCTTTAACCGGCTACATCTCAGCGCCGGCCCCCCTAATCCTTCATTTAACTTGGTTGCTTTGTTTGGTTTCTAAGGGTTGCTAAACGTGACATTTCACACTTGTCACTTACAGGTTTCACTAGCCCCACAAGAGCTCTTTTCAAAGATAGCATGAGATTCAAAGAGTTTATGTATTATCTCCTAACTTTACATAGCGATGATCTCTTTTTGGAAGATGTAGAAACCTGATGCTACTGTTCAAGTGTTCTCCTTTAGTTCACCCACATATTGAAGAGAACAGGATTTACTGGCCATCCTTATGGAATGTTGCCTGATGGAGTTTTTTTTATAACATGGTTGAACCCTTCTGAATTCACTGTCAAACACGGTTAAGACCAAGATCATGACTGTGCGTGCCTGCTGATCTACAGTGTGCATGGACAGTAATGAGCAGACACTAGGGTGAGAGCAACACCTCACTTTCTTGGCTTCCATTCCCACCAAGCTTTTTTGGACCTCAGACTCAGGGGACTCTCCTGTGAAAGGAGCAGCCAAGAGCCGCCATAAAAATGGCCTTAATAAAACAGTCCTGGGAAACGGGGAGTAAACTAAGTTCACAGAGAAAGCAGATAGCTACTACCCAGAGATAAGGGCGACAGAACATCCTGGTATGCACAAAAGCCCCCTCCCCTGTGTTTGTTCAAGCGTAACAAAAAAACCGCGAGGCACGTAGGGCACGTAGCCACCCCTTTTCTGCTCTTCAAGGACCCCCTCCCCATATCCAAGCTTAGACCGTAGGGCATGTAGCCCCCCGTTTCTCCTCCTCCTCCATGACTTCCTCCCCTTGTAGTTGCCCAATAAACTTACGCCACCCTATGGTATGTTAATTTTGTGGTTTTGCCCCTTAAAAGCTGTGTGAGATAGCTGCTCGGGGCTCCTCTCTGCCCCCGCTGCTTGCGGCGGCCAGTAGAGGGCCCATTTGTGCAAATGAAATAAAATTGCCTCCTGCCTTTTGCATCATCTGGTCTGGAGTCTGTGTTTCTGGGCTCGTCACAAAAGGACACCGCTTTTCGGGTCCTTCATTGGGGGCTCGTCCGGGATTTGGGGGACCCCAGACTCCCACACTCCATCAGCCTAACGGAGGTAAGTTTGCTTACTTGTGTATAATTGTAATTGTGGTTTGTACTGTTTGTCTTTTGTCTGCCAGGGTGACATGGAATCCATCCTGGGGTGCCTGTACAGGCTCAGTATTGAGAATACTGGACCAGTGGGGGAGACAGACGTGTCCTGAGACCCCTGGTTCAACCCTGGAGGATGCTCCAGTGGTGGTCTGGGAAGGAGGGAAAGAGGGAATTTCCCTTCTTCCAGGGGAGAGCCTGGCCAGACGGCCGCTCCCTTCTGATAGTTTCGGTTTTGTCTCGGTCTGTTGCCGCGCGGCTTGTGATTTGTGTTCTGTGTGTCGCTGTTTTTGTTGTCCTTTATTTCTTACTGTCTCCCCCATCTGTTTTTATTGTTGTGTTTGATTGCTAGATGTATACTTGTATAAAAAATGTGTATTGTATTCTTATGATGTGTTAATTATGTCTACCTCTCAATGCAACTCTAGGGCCAAATGTAAGGACAAATTTTTGGGATGGAGAGTCTTGTACCTAGATTTGGCTCTGGTAACCAAGAAACTTTGCTGCCAAATGACCTTCTCCTGCTCCTTGGGAGCCTGGCCAGTTCCTGGGGAGGAGGATAAAGGAATGTTTTCTGATAAACATGTGGGCATGCTTCATGTCTCAGCTCTCTGGCTGAGATCCGGGACGGGATGCACTTCTTGCCTAACATCTTGGCAATGAGCCACCCTTGTCCTTGGGGGCTTTAAGGGGGAGCCGGAGCAAGCCTCTGTTGCTGCTGTTTCATCCTGGGGGAACACGCAGTCAAGCTGAATGTTAAATGTGCCCGTGATGATTACTAATGATGTTTAATTCTCAGTATGGATCCTTCTCCGGATCTGTGTGAAGATTGCCTAGTGATGCCCACAGTACTGTAAATTCTACCAAACCTCCTTTGTAGGCTTTGGGGAGGTGAGGATGAATTTTGTTATCTGCGTAGTGATGCATGTGTAAGCAATTAGAAAAAAAACAGTATAGGATAAATGTAAATTGGAAAAAAAATACTGCCCTTTGGAGTCAAACTGCTAGATAGTGGTAAAAAAAATATATCAAGCCTCTGTACCGCTGCCAGAGACAACTAAGGTTATTCAGTGTAAACAATACAGAATTCCAGGTGGATATGAGGAAATATCTAAAACAGTAAAAAATTATCTTAGTGCTGGAGTGATGATTCCCATAATCACTAAAAGGAATTATCTAATTTCGCATGTTAAGAAATCAGATGAAACCTGAAAAATGACTGTGGATTACAGGGAATTAAACAAAGTTACTCTCCCATTGACTGCTACAGTCCCAGATACCATCATTTTGATGTAAAAGCTCACAAACATAAAAGCGTGTTCTTGATAAGGAAAGTTAAAAGGAAGAGATACTTTTAAATAAAAAAAGGACATAGTTTGTAAAAATTGTTTATCTTAATGGCTGGTTTATACTGGGAAAAAAAGGAGGGGGAAGAAAGGTTTGAGCAAGTTACAGAAGGTGTGAGAAAGTTGCAAAATGTTATGGAAAGCATAAGTTAAAGCAATAAGTTAAAATAATCTATTATGTTCTCTTGATGTCTCTGTTAAATTCTAACTGTTTAAAAGCAGCTGCAAAAATAGCAGTGGTGAAATGGAGGGATCCTATCACCAATCAATGGAATGGACCTGATCCAGTACTGGTATGGGACATGGGCTCCTAAGGGATGGGTTTTTCTATGTAACCAACATGCCTTTACATCATTAGCCTCTAATAACTTCTGCAATTGCTCCCTGGGCTGTGTGGCCCTGATGCTAACATCTGTATTTACAGCAGCGGATAGAGCACGTCAGTGGCGTGCTTTACCTAAAGACTACAATAACAACGTCATCCTAATAGGAGAGGACACTGCCCTTGCCATGGCTGCATCAGTAGGAAGTGTTCCTGGACTGGCTTTTGGAAATAATCGTGGACTATGAAGGCTTACATGTTTGGTGACCAAAGCAATCAATCTTACTGCTACTGTGCTATCCAATATAGCCAAAGAATTGGATCAAGTTCACTCAGGAGTGCTTTTAAGCCATGCAGCTAACAATTACTTGCTGTTAAAAAATCATATAAGTTGTAAATCTGTACCTGGGGGATGTTATTTTAACATTACTAACAATGTGCCATATATAGAGTCTGTTACTGATAAACTTAAGAGTAAAATGCAGCATATGTTTATTACTAACCCACTATTATTTGGAGGGTTTCAGTGAATTCATTGGTTATTAATGTTGGCTGGACTGCTACTGCTTTTCCTACTTTGTATGGGATGTATTCTGTGTGTTCTGCATTTTATGCTGACTTCGCTACAGTATGAATGGACTGAGATTCATCATTTAAAACTTTGTACCAAACCTCCTTTGTAATCAAAATAATTGATATTTGGCTGTATGTTTCATCTCTCACCTAACGTTGGGCTGGAATGGTACTCAAAGACGGGTAAGACGCTCAGCATCCTGTACCAACCTAAGACAGGGCTCTAGGCCAAGCTGCCAGAGTTACCGATGACGGGTAAGGACAGAGATGACTGAGGGCAACCTAAGACAGAGGCCATTCTCAATTAAATAAAAAAGGGGGAGATGTGGGGACCCATGGCTGGCCATGGGCCCACATGCTAAGGCCTGGCTTGCTGATCATTGGCATTAGTCCTCACGCAACAGTATCAAGCCCTGGCCACCAGTGACCATATTGAAACCCCTCATTAATGGGCACACAATTTTAGGATTAAAATTAGTTCAAAGAAAAAAATGGGGGAATGAAAGGAGCGGCCGAGAGATGCCATAAAAATGGCCTTAATAAAATAAAAAAATAAAAAAAAAAAAAACAGGAATTGAGACAAGCAATTCCAGAAACAGTCCTGGGAAAATGGGGAGTAAACTAAGTTCACAGAGAAAGCAGATAGCTACTACCCAGAGATAAGGGCGACAGAACATCCTGGTATGCACATAAGCCCCCTCCCCTGTGCTTGCTCAAGCTTAACAAAAAAAAACCGCGAGGCATGTAGGGCACGTAGCCACCCCTTTCTGCTCTTCAAGGACCCCCTCCCCATATCCAAGCTTAGACCGTAGGGCACGTAGCCCCCCGTTTTTCCTCCTCCTCGACGACCTCCTCCCCTTGTAGTTACCCAATAAACTTACGCCACCCTATGGTATGTTAATTTTGTGGTTTTGCCCCTTAAAAGCCGTGTGAGATATCTGCTCGGGGCTCCTCTCTTGCCCAGCTGCTTGCGGCGGCCAGTAGAGGGCCCATTTGCGCAAATGAAATAAAACTGCCTCCTGTTTTTTTGCATCGTCTGGTCTGGAGTCTGTGTTTCTGGGGTCGTCACAAAAGGACACCACTTTTGGGGTCCTTCACTAGAGCAGCACTTTACAATGAAAGTAGTTAGTGTAGGCATTAGTGCAAACAGTGTGTGTTCATTTCTATAGCCTCATTTAAAAATGATGTGAAGTCAATTTTAGTGAATTTTTTAGCCTAATATATCCAAAGTACTATCATTTCAACATTTAATTGATATGTTGAAAACTATTAAGGTATTTTTACATTTTTTTGGCCAAGTGTTTAAAATCCAATGTATGTTTTGGAATTAGAGCATGTTTCAGCTTGGACTAGTGCTATTTAGTGGGTCCTAGAGAGTACTACCTAGCTTTGCCACTCCCTTGTAGTTCTTTATTTTTTTTTTTTGAAGATTTATTTATTTATTTGAAACTCAGAGTTACCCAGAGAGAGAAGAGTCAGAGAGAGACAGAGAGAGAGAGAGAGGTCTTCCACCTGATGGTTCACTCCTCAGATGGCCGCAATGGTGGGAGCTGCGCCAATCCGAAGCTAGGAGCCAGGAACTTCTTCCGGGTCTCCAGGTACAGGGGCGCAAGGACTTGGGCCATCTTCTACTGCTTTCCCAGGCCATAGCAGAGAGCTGGATGGGAAGTGGAGCAGCCGGGTCTTGAACCGGCGACCATATGGGTGCCGGCGCTTCAGGCCAGGGCTTTAACCCGTTGCGCCACAGCGCTGGCCCCATCCCTTGTAGTTCTCCAAAGAGTTTCGTATGTCTGATTTCTGCTGTACTATATTTATGCAAAGCAAGGTCAGAATGAATGGCAACTTGGGGTATAGAGTGCTGCTCATATTAATTTTTTCTTCGTTAGTACACATTCAATATAGAAACTTAGGCAATACAGAGAAAGGCTTAACAGTAAAATTCTCTCAAATCCTGTCATTGAGTCAATCACTAGTTTCTATAGGAGGAAGTTTTTATGCCATGAAATACTAGGGTTGTATAAAATGTTTCCAGAGTCATTTATGAAAGTTGTTTGATACACCTGTATTTAATATTTATATAGTGGATCCAGCAGGTAGTGAGTGTTGACAGTATCAGTCTGAGAGGACCGAACAGGAATACTTCTAGTGTTCAGGGCATATTATTACCTATCTTTACCCTTAATTAATATGTGAAGTAATCTTTCAGTTAGTTTTGTATTTAAGTCTGAGTCCCTGTGCTTGGATGACATTAGACACACTCTTGAGTTTTTGTGTACATTTCCTTGTGACTGTTTGAATTTGAATGAAACCCGGTCCATATAATTTTTTAAAGCATTAAAGTGCTTGGTCTTTATGAATTGTTAGATGTACTGTTACTCAATTGGATGTAGAGTGTCAAGGAAAAGTCATTTGGCATTTCTTGGGATGCTGGCACCCAATATTGGATTGCCTGTGTGCGAGTTGTGGTTCCACTCTCATATCCTGGGAGAGGCCTCAGGGGGTGGCTCATGTACATTGGGTCACTGCCACACATGTTGTATTCCTGGCTCGAGTTCCTGTGTTAGTTTTCTTTTCTGTCATCTCCCTGGATCCACAGGTAGTATGATTTGCATGCACATTAAGTAGTTGGTTAATAACCTGTGGAAGACCATCTAATGCCCAGCAGAACTAATGCTTGACAGCAGAGAAGGTTCTAGCTGCTGTTACCGAGAAATCTAGTGTGTGTATATTTGACATATTTAGGTGGTAAGTGATGGACCAAAGACATAAGCCTCAGCCGCTTGGTTCTTGTTATCCCTTCCATCTTTCAAGAGACCGATTTTGTCTCATATCCTATTGTTCTCCATCCCACCCCCTGCATTCTAACGCATGGTTATTCTAACACATGTTTATTCTAACACATTGTATATATCATACAGCTTATTATTCATGTCAGTCATGATCTCTGTCACCATTGTAGGCAAGAGGCCCATGGAAGTAATACAGATTTGGGTAAGCCAAAAATTTGTTTAAAATTCCGGAAAAAGATCTGAATCTGTGTATATCAGATGTTTCACACTTTCTTCTTAAAAACAGAATAGTTCATGCATTTGTACAAATAGCTGCAATGGAAGAAGGATTCAAACTTTGTAGCGCACATTGGGTGTTTTTGTAAAAGCTGCTTTGGTTTTCGATCTTTTACTGTATTTCCCTGCCTTTGCACGCCTGTGGATAAACTATTCCACCGTGTTAGACAGTCTTCTTACCTTTACATTTTACATAACGAACGGCTGTATGCTTCAGAGTAAAAGTATACCGCACTGAAATTAGAAGAAATTAAAGCAAATAGCAGTGAGATTCACCTAAATGGATGTTAGCGGCTCAAGGATTTGTAGGTACTGATTTGGCAACGTGTGTTCTTAGTGATGAGTGTATTTCCAGGCAGATGGCCAGCATTTCCAGGAACTGATGCTCCTCTCCTGACGTATGAAGAGGTGACATCATAATTTGAAGCAGAGTTACTGTCACCTGTTGAGGGTCATGAATGCCCAAAAAGGCAAGTATCCATTTCCATTGCACTCTGTGTCCTGGATAGATACCACTCAGTGTAAACATTTCTTTCTTATTTGAAATTTAGGGAAATGATTCACCTTTGGTAAAACAGCTGATATTTAATTAATTCCTGTTCTTTCATTTATTTCTTGTTATCATTTTCTAGGACAAAGCCATTTCAAAAATAATTTAAAAGCAAAGATTAAATTACTTTTTAAAAAAATTCTGATTGTTATCCTTGTCGAGCAGTGGCTGGGAATCAGGCAGCGGGAGCACCAGAGAACCTGGCAGCAGCTGCAGCCTCGTGCAGGTCTGCCTTAGTGTCGCAGCAGTGTCAGCATCAGCGGCTTGGTGGAGTGTGCAGCGTCAGTGTCGCAGGCAGGAAAGCACAGTTCGTCAGTGGGCAGTGGAGAGGGAGGATGTGGCGGCAGCGGCGGCAGCGACTCGGGAAGCGTGGGGTGGTCAGTAGGAAGCACAGGTATGTTTCTTTGGTGGTGGCGGTGAAGGAGTCGGCGGTGGTGGGGCAGCGGCAAAGTGTCAGGCGTTCTGGGCGGGAAGCATCAGTCTTTGGCGGTGGCAGCAACACGTTGGACCAAAGAGGGAAAGTCAGGTGGCGGGAGCACCAGAGAACATGGTGGTGGTGGCCTCACACAGGTCTGTGTCGGTGTCGGCAGTGGGGTCAGCATCAGCAGCGTGGTGGAGCATGTGGTGTCAGCGTCACAGGCGGGAAAGTGCAGTTAGGCGGCAGGCAACCGAGAGGAAGGATACCAGGTGGCAGCAGTGACTCTGGGGAGGCATTGGGCAGTCGGTGAGGGGCTCAGGTATGTATTGGTGGTGGTGGCATGTGTTGGACAGCAGTGGGGAAGCAGGCAGTGGTGGCAATGAAGCATCTGGCTCCCTGGGTGGGAAGTGTCAGTTTGGCAGTGGCGGCAATAGCAACACATTGGGACGTGGCGGAGAATCAGGCGGCGGCCTCATGTGCAGGTCTGCGTCAGCAGCGGCATTGGCCTCAGCGTCAGCATCAGTAGCATGGCACAGTGTGCAGTTTTGGCGACTCTGGAGGAACCTGGGTCGGTGGGCGAGGAAGCGAAGGTGGGCATTGTGGAGGCAGCATTTGGGGCAGTGGTGGTGAAGTAGGCGGTGGAGGCAGAGAAACAGGCCGCGGTGGCCGTGAAGCTTTGGGCGTCTTGGGTGGGGAAGCGTAAGTCTTCAGCGGCTGCGGCAACGTGTAAGGCAGCGGCAGAGAACTAGGAGGCAGGGGCAGCGGCGCTGGTGGCCCGTGAGGCGGCAGTGGGAGCACAGGTCTTCATGGGCGGCGGCTTAGCATGTGTTGTGGGTGGAGAAGCACAAGTTGGTAGCAGCATTGGCAGTGCGAAGTCTCCTGTCGGGAAGCGGCAGAGAAGCAGGTGGGGCAGCAGGGAAACATGGGGCTGTAGGCGGGGATGCATGAGTCTGTGGGTGTGGCAAAGCGTGGGGCGTCCTGGGTGGAGACATGCGGGCCAGTGTCAGGGATGGATGGGGTGGAAAGCATGGGAGGGAAAGTGCAGTTCTGCACAGGCTGTGGCGGCGCAGATCTTCATCTGCCACAGTGAAGCTTGGGGGGCAAAGCACAGTTGTCCATTGGCTGAGACGTGTGGGGCCATGGATGGGAAGCATGGGGCGTCATGGGCAGGGAAGCACATTTCTGCTGGCGGTGGTGGTGAAGCCTCGGTCTGGGTCAGCGGTGAGGGCATAGAATCATGAGTAGGCAGTGGAGAGGCGCGTGGCTGCATTAGCTGTAGAGGTGAAGCGGCAGCGGCAGGGGCTTCACGACCACAGAGAAGCACAGGTCCCCATGAGATGGGGACAACATCAGTGAAGCCCAGGACTGCATCCTTGAGGGTGGAGAAGCACACGTAAGGCAGCCAGGGTGGTGAATCACAAGACCTGCAAGCTGGCTTTGGAGAAATGGCAGGTGGTCGACCTGGATCTGCATTGCTGGGCAGCTCAGACACTAATGCATTCGGCTCTGAGGTGCCCAGGCAGCTGTACTGCTTCAGCTGTGGGACAGGGTGACCATCTGTGTCCTTCAGGGTGGGGCTGGACGTCTCCTTGCCTGCCTTCTCGCAGCTGCCATACTGCTGCCACCTCACCAAGAAATGGAACGGAGCCCACTGCTAGCACTGGTTCCCTGAGGTAGGTCCTGGGCCTCTCACCAACTCTGAGAGATAAACTCAGTCACTCTTGCACTCTCTCCTTCAGCAGAGTTGCTGCTGCTACTTCTGCCACCAGATCCAACGCTGCCAACTCTGTGAACCCAAACGCTGCCGGCGGTAACACTTCCGTCATGATGTAGATGCTGAAGAGAAAGCCCACACCGCTTCCAGCTCTGACATGAGCTCGGCTTGCTCCATCAGCTCACTGCCGAAGCACCGCCTGCATAGCCCGCCTCTACTACCAATAAACACAGCAGCGCCAGAAGAGGAGGAGGAGGCCACGTCGCACTGCGAGGTGGGAGCAGTGGTGGCGGTGCTGGTGGGTATCAGGTGTTCTGCTCTTCTGCTTGTTTTGCTGCAGTACTCGGTACACTCCAGGTAAGTTTCCACCCCACTGTGGTTGCAAGGATGCCTGGGAAAGCTGCGGGGTCCACCTGGAGCCGGTGGGCCTCTCCAGTCCTCACGGCCTGCACACGGCAGTGCCCTCCCCCTCCCCATGCCTTTGCATCATGGAGTCCAGGGGGAAAGGGAGGATGGGGGCAGAATTCTTTGGGTGCTAGTTGTGCGTGGCCACTGCCTGGTGATCAGCTTGCTCAGCTGGGGACAGGCTGCCTGCTGGCAGTCAGTTGCCTGCATCATCTGGGAACCGCTGGCTTGCAGAGTCATGATCCTGGTTACGCCAGGTTGAGGGTGTCAGGGTGTTGGCTGTGCGGGCTGCGTATCAGCTGGCAGGGGTGCCAGGCCCAGCCTCTCTTGCCTGAAGGTTGTGATCCACAGCATTTAGCTGGCTTTGTTCTTTGGGTGCTGACGAGACTGGCTGCAGGTTGTGGTAGGGGTGAACCTCCATTTCAGGTAGCAGCCCCCCTGTCTGACAGGGTCATCGCTACTCACGGAGCCTCTGGGAAGCAGTACCCAGCACGTGCAGGGTGGGAAGCAGTACCCAGCACCTGCAGAGTGGGCTGCACCCTGGGAGAGTGGCTGGGCACTCCTGTCTTCCCGCTGGGACAAAATCTAATCTGGTGGTTTATTTTTTGTCTTTTCCAGTGAAAACCTCTACTTTGATTTTATTAAAAGGGATAATTACCAATGTTTTTTTTGATATTTTTAAATTGGTGGGTATAGGCCAAGTGTATTTGAAATATTTTTGTGTGGAGGATTTTTCCTATTGTCACGGAGTTTGAGTTCCTTTAATCTTTTTACATGACTCGTGTTGGGAGAACATTTTAAGATCATCAAGAGATTTTTTTTTTGGTTGCTGTTGTCATTTCCTATTCTCTATTTCTGTTGACATGAATTGTTACTAACCAAACAGATATTAGCCTAGGTAAAATGATTTTTTTGGGCCTGTACTATTGTATTATGAAATAAGAACCTAACATCAGGTAGGCTTTACAAATAAGAGACTGGAACTGGTTTCCGTAGTGTAGTGGTTATCACGTTCGCCTCACACAAATAAGAGACTGGAGAGGAAAACTCATCCTAATAGTCATAATATGCTAAATGAAGAGAAAGGAAGATATGCAGAAAAATTCATGGAAGTTTTCCTTTAGCTTTGAAAGATCACCTACCAGTAGCTTCAGGCTTTCTCACAGACTTTGGGTGTGATTTGCCCAGGCTAAAAGCATTCTTGGGCACACATTTGGTGTGGGAGTTAAGTCAGTCTTTGGGATGTCTGTGCCATGTGTCACAGTGCCGGATTTGAATCCTGGATCCATTTCCAATTCCAGCTTTCCTGGTAATGTGTGTCCTGGGAGACATCAGGTGATGGCAAAAGTATCTGGGTACTTGTCAGCTACATGGGAGACTGAGTTCCTGGCTCCTGGCTTCAGCCTGACCCAGTCCTAGCTGTTGGAGGCATTTGAAGGATGAGGGATTAAATGGGAGACCTCTGCCTCTTTGCCTTTCAAATAAAGTTAGAATTCTTAAAAAAAATGGATTTTTATCTATTCTTAAAATGTATTTCAGAGGCAGATACTCCTACATGCATGTACACACACACACACACACCTGCAAGAAGCAGACATAAGGAAGATACTCGTCTGCTGGTTCACTTCCTGATTCCCACAACTGCTGGGCCTGAGCCTGGCTGAGTTGAGGGGTTGGGAACTCATTCCATGTTTCCCACGTGGGTGATGGGTACCCAAATTCTTGAACCCTAACCACTGCCCTCTTGGTCCACATTACAGAAAGCTAGAGTCAGGAGCCAGAAACAGGTACCTGATTTCTTGAGCCATCATAACATGCCTTCTAAGTCCACACTAATAGGAAGCTAGCATCAGGAGTCAGAAGTGGATACTGAACCCAGGTACTTCTGGTATGGAAAGCAGGTGACCTTAATTGGCATGTCAACCAAGATTTAAAATCCTCGCCCCTTGAATTATAAAAATCATTAGAGTTCAGTAATAGTTTTAAAGGGAAATTGAGAAATTACAGTGTGTTTTAATTTCATTTCCTTCATATAGTTACTTCTCTCTTTGCAAATTGTCTTCATCTTTTTCATATATGTACACACATTTTGTATAAACGCATTGATACTGTGTGAATGAAGTCTTTTCTTGTGACATATGTAACTTTTTACATATCACACTGGTTATAGATAATACTTAGTGTACCTCATTTTCTTAGTTCTATACCGAGTTTTGCATTTTTTTTCACAAAGAGGTAAGCAGTGATGTAGGGAACAAATTAGTGTGCATCGTTTTCTCTTTGTATTTACTTTCTTTTCTCTTTTAATTTTAATTAGTGTTTGTAACAGACTCAGTGTCCCTTGTAGACACATTGTAGGAACACAATGATATCCCTTCCTCACTCACCCTTTCTACCTTCCACCATGTTTCCTTCTCCTTTTCTTTCTGTCTTTGGTTTAGTTTTTGAGGGAGCCAATTTTCACATTACATTACAGTAAAAGGGCTTAATACTTTGCCAAATAAGCTTAACAAGTAAAAAGCAAAGTGATGCCAGTCTAGTGAGAATATAGACAGTGACTATAAATAGTAATTGAATAGAAAAATTATCATTTCATCTTTTTGCAATAAATTTTAAAGTCATTACAGATCATCAAAATATGGTAGCATAACATTTTAACTGTTGGTTTCACAAAGGCTTAAAACAAAGTTTTACAAAACTGTACTTGCACCAGTACTGATAGACAAAACATTTATTTCTTCTTTTTATTCCCTAAGATTTCTCCTAGCGGTGTGTAAATGTTCCCCTTTCCCCATGTCCTTGACAGCATTTTTACTCTGTGTTTTGGATTTTAGCCATTCTAGTAGGGCTGAGGAGATACCTCATTGTGGTTTTGATTTGGGTTTCCCTGAAGCCTGGAGATGTTGAGCATTTCTTCATATATTTGTTTGCCATTGGTATTTCTTTCTGAGAACTGTCTGTTGAAGTCCTTTTCCATTTCTGAACTAGATTGGCTTTGTTGTGGACTTTTTTAAGTTGCTGATATATTCAGGACATTAATGCTTTGTCAGATGGTTTGCAAATACTTTTCCCATTCTGTTGGATGTCTCTCCACTCTAATTATCATGTCCTGCTTCTGCGTTTGATACAGTCCCCTTTACTTAGTTTTGCTTTTGTTGCCTGTGCTTTGGGGTTCCTGTCCAAGAAGTCGTTCCCACGCCAGTGTCTTTGAGTGTTTCCCCTACATTTTCTTCCAGCAGCTTCATCATGTCAGGTCTTAAGTTAGGTCTTTGATCTGTCTTCAGCTGATTTCTGTATGTGGTGAGAGAGACGAATCTAATTTCATTCTCCTACGTATATGCATCCAGTTTTGCCAGCACCAGTTTGGACATATTACTGTTTTGTTAACACCTTGTTTCTCAGTGGACTCTCTGTGCTATTTTAATTGATTTTCAGTCCTTTTTTGACTGATCCTGGCAATTTTGCACAAACATTATCAATTTATGTTCTTGGTGCATTAATAGGTTGGTTTGAAAATTTATGATACAGCTGTTGTGTTTGTTCAAATTTGCATTTTTAAAAACAGGTGTTAATAGTAGAAGTTAATAGTAGAACTGAATTGTTGTTTTTAATTTATCTTCTATGGAATAGAAACTCCACCAAAACAGGTGGTGAGATTTGCTTTTACATTTCTTATCCACCTTGTGTTCGTTCCTATTGTCTAGAATAGTCCTGACATAGAATTTTAATAAGTGGATACATTAGGAGCCGGTGCCATGGCGCACTAGGTTGATCCTCCGCCTGCGGCGCCGGCATCCCATATGATACCGGTTCTAGTCCCGGTTGCTCCTCTTCCAGTCCAGCTCTCTGTTGTGGCCTGGGAAAGCAGTGGAGGCTGGCCCAAGTGCTTGGGCCCCTGCACCTGCATGGGAGACCGGGAGGAAGCACCTGGTTCCTGGCTTCAGATCGGCGCAGCTCCGGCCATGTGGCCACTTGGGGAGTGAACCAACAGAAGGAGACCTTTCTCTCTCTCTCTCTCCCTCTCTCTCTCTCTCTCTTTCACTGTCTGTAACGGTGCCTGTCAAATAAATAAAATCTTTAAAAAATTAAAAAATAAGTGGATGCATTAAAGAAAAGTGAGATTGTCATGGTTAGAGAAAATACAAGTTTTCTGTAACAGTGTCCCTCAGTATTCAGTGTGTATATTGATCAACCAAGGGTCTTGTTAAAATGCATATTCTGCTTTAACACTTCTGTGCTGGGGCCCAAAGGTCTGCATTTGAACAAGATCCCAGGTGATGCCCATACTGCTGGCTTCAGTTGAATAATTTGGTGCTAGAGCAGCACTTCAGAGTGAAAATAGGCATTAGTGCAAACTGTGTGTGTTTGTTTCTAGTAACCTCAATTGAAAATTATGTGAAATCAATTTATGTTTTCCTTTAGAATTATCATTTCAACATTTAATTTATAGGTTGAAAACTGTTACAGGCTTTTTACAATTTACAGCATGTTTCAGCTTGGATTAGTCATGTGTAGTGTGTCCGGCATGTCACCCATATTTGGTAGTGGCCGCTGGACAGGACAGTACAGTTCTCATTTGTAGTTCTATAAAGGAAGTTTCATGTGCCTGATGTCTACTGTATTATGCTTATGCAAAGCAAGGCTGAGATGGATGGGACCTTGGGCTATAGAGTGCAGCTCATTCTAATCTTATTCTTTGTTAGTGCACATTCATTATGGAAGTCTTAGACAAAACAGCAAATGGAGAAAAAGTAAAATTGCATCAATAGCTGGTTTCCAGAGGAGGCCGTTTTTATCCCATGAAATACTAGGGTTGTATAAAACATGTCCAGAGCCTTTCATAAAACCTGTTTGATATACCTGTACTTAGTATTTAGGTAGTAGATTCAGCAGATAATTGATTTTTTTAAATTATTTTTTAATTATTTTTATTTTTTGACAGGCAGAGTGGACAGTGAGAGAGAGAGAGACAGAGAGAAAGGTCTTCCTTTGCTGTTGGTTCACCCTCCAATGGCCGCCGCGGCCAGCGCGCTGCGGCTGGCGCACCACGCTGATCCGATGGCAGGAGCCAGGTACTTATCCTGGTCTCCCATGGGGTACAGGGCCCAAGCACTTGGGCCATCCTCCACTGCACTCCCTGGCCACAGCAGAGAGCTGGCCTGGAAGAGGGGCAACCGGGACAGAATCCGGTGCCCCGACCGGGACTAGAACCTGGTGTGCCGGAGCCGCAAGGCGGAGGATTAGCCTAGTGAGCCGCGGCGCTGGCAATAATTGATGTTTATAGTAGCAGTCTGACAGGGCTGACCAGGAGTACTTTTAGTGTTCAAGGCCTAGTAATACCTACCTTTACCCTTGACTAATGCGTGAAGTAATCTTTCAGTTAGGTTTGTGTTTATGTCCGAGTACCTGTACTTAGATGACATTAGGCAAACTCTTGAGTTTTTGTGTACATTGCCTTGTGACTGTTATGAATTTGAATGAACCCTGTACATACAGTATTTTTAAAGCAGTTAAGTGCTTGGTCTTTAATGCCATAAGTTATTAAATTTACTCTCATTCAACTGGATGTGCAGTGTCAAGGAACAGTCATTTGGCATTGCTTAGGACACTGGCACACAATATTGGAATGCCTGTTTTGTGAGTTCTGGTTCCTCCCACATCATGGGTGAGGCATCAGGTGGTGGCTCATGTGTGTTGGGTCTCTGTCACACATGTGGTATACCTGGCTTGAGTTTCTATCTTAATTTTCTTTACTGTCATCTCCCTAGACCCACAGGTAGTATGGTTTGCATGCACATGAAGTTGTTGCGTTAATATCCTGTGGCCAGGCCATCAAATGCCCAGCAGAAAGGATGATTGACAGCAGAGAAGGGTCTAACTGTTGTTAGCAAGAAATTCAGTGTGTGTGTATTTGACATACTTAGGTAGTGAGTGGTGGGACAAGACAGAAGCCTCAGCCATTTTCGGGTTTGTTACCCCTGCCTTCTTTCAAGAGACCAATTTAGATTCACACCCTAATTTTCTCCACCCCATCCCCTGTATTCTTCCCCATGTTTGGAAGCCAGAGGGCCAAACTTGAAAAACTTGTATGAAGAAGCTCTCCTCTGACAACTGCACCCCACCCCACCCCTTGAGCACCTAAGATATAAAAAGTCCCAGCCTGCTGGGGTCTAGGCACTGTCATGTGTTTTGTGTGTGTGCACACTGGCAGTTGGTCACCCACATCTGCGGATTTATTTTCTTCGAATAAGTTTGGTCTGGCTGAGAGTTCGTGTTCTGTCTTTTCTCCTGTCTGCCCCCTTTTGCTTACATTTGGTGCCCCGTGTGGGGAGCGGAGTGAGGGATCAGCATCTTGCCCCAGTGTGTCATTCCTGTATTCGCTGGGTAAGATCTGTGACCCCTCCCCACTCTTCATCTGAACATTCTTCTGCTTTCTGAACTCCTTCCCCTTTTTATGGTCTCTACCCACCCCTAACCTCTTTCCTACAGTCTCCATTTTCCTGTCTGACCTGGATGGCCCTGAGAAATGCCTATCCAAAACATTTTCTCACTGCCGCTTGCGCTCCTCATTTCCTAGCAATTCACAGCTAGAGCCTTTGCCAGATCTCACTGCTACACGCCTACATTGGACCTAACACTCAACCCATCCGATTGGTAAGAGAGGCCTCTGTCACCTCATGCATACTGGGGCAATGCTCGTGACCAGTTCATTCCTCCTCCTAGGGCCTGCGGTGTTCAGTCGGTTTCTCTTGCTGTCTGCTCTTAGAGGACTCAGAACTTAGGTTGTGGGTTGGGGTGATTCTTTCCCAGGCAAGTCTATTCCCTGTGAATAGACCCTCTTCCCTCAGACCATATTTTGCTTAATCCATGGGTTCCAAATACAGCTGGGCCTGAAGGGGTGATAAAGTGGAGGCAGTTACTCAACCTCTGCACGAGTTTGACAATTTTCGTCTCAAAATTCTGTAAGATTTTAGTAACTTCACACAGAGAAATGGCAAATGGTCAGAAGACCCTATTCTGAGCCTTTTCCCTCCGTTGGGGTCAACTTTCCTCACACCAATTTCTCATAGAACAAAAAGGCCTGGAGCCACCACTTAAATGTCCAGCATCCCCATCACTCCCTTCTCCCCGACCTGACAAGCTGGAATCTCCGGAACACAGTCCTTTGTGCACTCCATCCCCCACCCCAGCACCTCATTTCTCTCTCCAGCGGCAACAGGGACAGGTGCCTCCCTTCCAGCCTCTTCTCACCTAAGTCCCCTTTATCCTGCTCTCCTCAGTGCTGATTGAGTTCTCTGCCCCTCCCTCATATCCTCTCTGAGATCTTGGCCCAGGAGTGTGACCCTCTCCCCTACCCGCCCCAGGGTCCTCCTGAGCTCCCATCTGGTGATTCCTCTGGTTTGCCCACCCTATTCCCCTGCATTAAGCTTCCTCCCTCTACTTCTCCTTTCCGCGTGTCTGGGTCTTCCCATCCCTCTCAATGGCAGCCAAAACTGCCTCTCCTCTTGTCGCTCCCCGTCTTCGTGGAGGAATGACACAGGACCCTGCGCTGTTCTTTTGTCTGCTCGGCCCTCCCCAGGTTTGCTGCTGGTTCTTCCCGGGTTGGCTACTGTCCCTTCCACCTCCGTGGAAGGGCGGTTCCCCCTGGCCACTTTCCCCACTTCCGCAGGGGAGCGGCACATCGCCGGCCGGCTCTCTCGGGGGCTGCACAGGTGTTCCTTCAGATAGATGTTCCCCTTAGATGTTCCTGGTGCATGCCGTCTCTCTCCTCCCTTATAGTCCTCTTCCGCCAATCCCAACTCGGCTGCCCACACGCCGAGTACGCTGCTCTCCTCCAATCAGGAGCAGGATCAGCTCCTGGAGGTCATCACTCAAGTTGGCAAGAGGCAGCTGCGTAGAAGCTATTTTCTCCTCTCCCAGCGGCATATTGTGGGAGAGCAGATGCATAGAATAAGTCTTAATTCCAGCAACTTAGTCTAGTCCGGGTTGCTCCCCACACTTCTCTTCCTGACCTCTCCTCCTCCATCCTGTCACTCTCTCCCTGGATGTAGAAAGAGAATGTAAAGGCTGGCAGAATGTTTATTGCTCTGGAAAGCCCTGCACCTGGGACATTTCAAACTCATAAAACACTTTTTAAAAAAAAGCACTGTAAACTTCACCTCGGAGCCTTTCTCACTTCCTCTGCTCACCTTATCCGGGTCCATGTGGTGCTCTGCACCTTCTCCAAGAAGATCCTCAAGAAAGGACTCTGCTTGCGGTTCAAATGTGATGAAGCCTGACTTCAGCACCACCACCCACACCCTCTACCTGGCCCTCTGTCCCAGCCAGCTCAAGCCCCTATTGTCTCTTGACCCCCACCGCCCCCAATTCTTTCCTCCCTACAATAGTCTTCTCTAACTAGCTGTCTTCTCTCCTCCATTGAACCCTCAAATACTCAAACCTAACATAATGCAGCTGCATTTCGCACTGCTACTCTGTCTCACATCTAAATTCTCTCTCACACAAAGACAAAACCTCTCTTAGTCCTATCATTATGATCAATTTTGTGAACAGAAATTGATCACTTGGACTAGTAAGATGGCATTGGTACATGCCACCTTGATGAGATTGAATTGGAATCCCCTGGCATGTTTCTAACTCTACCATTTGGGGCAAGTCCGATTGAGCATGTCCCAAATTGTACATCTCCTCCCTCTCTTATTCCCACTCTTACATTTAACAGGGATCACTTTTTTTTTTTTTGACAGGCAGAGTGGACAGCACGAGAAAGAGACAGAAAGGTCCTCCTTTGCTGTTGGTTCACCCTCCAATGGCTGCCGCAGCTGGTGCGCTTCAGCCAGTGCACCGCGCCGATCCAATGGAAGGAGCCAGGTACTTATCCTGGTCTCCCATGGGGTGCAGGGCCCAAGCACCTGGGCCATTCTCCACTGCACTCCCTGGCCACAGCAGAGAGCTGGCCTGGAAGAGGGGCAACCGGGACAGAATCCGGTGCCCCGACCGGGACTAGAACCCGGTGTGCCGGCTCCGCAAGGTAGAGGATTATTTTAGTGAGCCGTGGCGCTGGCCAGTGATCACTTTTCAGTTACATTTAAACACCTAAGAATAATTGTGTGTTAATTACAGAGTTTAACCAATAGTATTAAATAGAACAAAAATACTAAAAGGGATAAAGTATTAAGTTGTTCATCAACAGTCAAGGCAAGGCAATACTAGTGTCTGCAAATACTAACAGATAAGAAAAAAGGGAGAGAACCATGCAACATGGGAAGTGGGATACACAGCAGACTCATAGAATAGCAGATGTCCTAAACAGCACTCTGGCCTCAAAATCAGCCCTTAAGGCATTCATATCTGGCTGAAAAGCCCATGAGAGTATTTTAGGCATGGAAAGCCAAGACACTCTGGCAAAAAAAAAAAAAAACAAAAAAAAACCAAAACCTAAATGAAAGATCTCTGCGAGTGAGATCCCAGTGGAAAGAACAGGTCATCAAAGAAGGAAGTACCTTGCTCTGAAGGGAAGAGAGAACTTCCACTTTGACTATGACCTTGTCTAAAGAAGATCAGAGTCGGCAAACTCAAAAGGCCTCCATAGCCTTGGCAACTCATGACAAGAGACTAGGGTGATTACTGATGCCATAAACAAGAATGTCAATTTGTTAAGTCAACAACAGGAGTCACTGTGCACTTATTCCTCATTTAGGATCTCTGTCCTAAATGTGCTGTACATTGTGATTTAATGCTATAACTAGTACTAAAACAGTATTTTACACTTTGTGTTTCTGTGTGTGTGCAAACTGTTGAAAGCTTTACTTAATATATGCTAAATTGATGTTCTGTATATAAAGATAATTGAAAATGAATCTTGATGTGAATGGAATGGGAGAGGGAGCAGGAGAGGGGAGGAGTGCGGGTGGGAGGGAAGTTATGGAGGGGAAAAAGCCATTGTAATCCATAAGCTATACTTTGGAAATTTATATTCATTAAATAAAAGTTAAAGAATAATTAATGAATGAGTAAATGAAAAAAAACCTTTTATGGAATGCCCACCTCTGTCTGCTGCTCCTCCCCACCCTCAACCCCAGCCAACTTATGATAAAAAAAGGCCCAGCCTATTGAGGTCTGGGCCCTCTGCCACGTGTTTGGTCTGTGTGCTCCCTGGCAGTTGGTCCAAGACTGAGAGTGTATTTTCTTTGACTAAATTTGATCCGGCTGTCTGTATTCTGACAGTTGTTGATCTGCACCCTTTTCCTTATATTTGGTGCCCCGTGTGAGGAGGCACGGGTCTGAACCCCTTTTCCTTACAGTTAGCACTAGACTTTCTGTTTAGTCTTTACTTCAAAGTTTGTAGGACAGTATGTCAAAAACAACCTGACACTTGGCAGCTTCTGACAGGTTTTGACCTGTTCGGTAGTCAGGATTTTTTGGGGGGAGGGGGAGTAGCCGACAGCCAAAAAAAAAAAAAAAAAAAAAAAAAAAAACAACAAAGCAATACTAGTAAAATTATGTTACTCTGGGGGTATTTTGAGTATGATGTAAGGTGATAAATAAATGTTTTTGCACTTAATGGTTCACTTCTGAAAAACCGTTTTTTTTTGTTTTAATT